>NC_056448.1:21573264-21575764 GCF_018296145.1 Oncorhynchus tshawytscha | reverse complement strand
CATGGTCTACGACATCACCAGGTACACACACACACACACACACACTCATGGTCACGACATCACCAGGTACACACATCACACACACACACACACACTCATGGTCTACGACATCACCAGGTACACACACACACACACACTCATGGTCTACGACATCACCAGGTACACACACACACACACACACACACACTCATGGTCTACGACATCACCAGGTACACACACACACACACACACACACACTCATGGTCTACGACATCACCAGGTACACACACACACACACACACTCATGGTCTACGACATCACCAGGTACACACACACACACACACACACACACTCATGGTCTACGACATCACCAGGTACACACACACACACACACACATGGTCTACGACATCACACACACACACACTCATGGTCTACGACATCACCAGGTACACACACACACACACACACACTCATGGTCTACGACATCACCAGGTACACACACACACACACACACACACACACTCATGGTCACACGACATCACCAGGTCTACGACATCACCACACACACACACACACACACTCATGGTCTACGACATCACCAGGTACACACACACACACACACACACATGGTCACGACATCACCAGGTACACACACACACACACACACACACACACACACTCATGGTCTACGACATCACCAGGTACACACACACACACACACACACACACACTCATGGTCTACGACATCACCAGGTACACACACACACACACACACACTCATGGTCACGACATCACAGGTACACACACACACACACACTCATGGTCTACGACATCACCAGGTACACACACACACACACACACACACACACACACATGGTCTACGACATCACCAGGTACACACACACACACACACACACACACACACACTCATGGTCTACGACATCACCAGGTACACACACACACACACACACACTCATGGTCTACGACATCACCAGGTACACACACACACACACACACACTCATGGTCTACGACATCACCAGGTACACACACACACACACCACATCACACACACACACACACACTCATGGTCTACGACATCACCAGGTACACACACACACACACACACACTCATGGTCTACACATCACCAGGTACACACACACACACACTCATGGTCTACGACATCACCAGGTACACACACACACACACACACACACACATGGTCACGACATCACCAGGTACACACACACACACACACTCATGGTCTACGACATCACCAGGTACACACACACACACACACACACATCACCAGGTACACACACACATCACCAGGTACACATCACCAGGTACACACACACACACACTCACGGTCTACGACACACACACACACACATCACCAGGTACACACACACACACACACACACACTCATGGTCTACGACATCACCAGGTACACACACACACACACACTCATGGTCTCGACATCACCACATCACCAGGTACACACACACACACACACACACTCATGGTCTACGACATCACCAGGTACACACACACACACACACACACACACATCACCAGGTACACACACATCACCAGGTACACACACACACACACACTCATCATGGTCTACGACATCACCAGGTACACACACACACACACACACACTCATGGTCTACGACATCACCAGGTACACACACACACACACACACACTCATGGTACACACACGACATCACCAGTACACACACACACACACACACACACACACACACACATGGTCTGACATCACCAGGTCACCACACACACACACACACACACACTCATGGTCTACGACATCACCAGGTACACACACACACACACACACTCATGGTCTACGACATCACCAGGTACACACACACACACACACTCATGGTCTACGACATCACCAGGTACACACACACACACACACTCACACACATCACACACACACACACACACTCATGGTCTACGACATCACCAGGTACACACACACACACACTCATGGTCTACGACATCACCAGGTACACACACACACACACACTCATGGTCTACGACATCACCAGGTACACACACACACACACACACACTCATGGTCTACGACATCACCAGGTACACACACACACACACACACACTCATGGTCTACGACATCACCAGGTACACACACACACACACACACACTCATGGTCTACGACATCACCAGTACACACACACACACACACACACACTCATGGTCTACGACATCACCAGGTACACACACACACACACACACACACTCATGGTCTACGACATCACCAGGTACACACACACACACACACACACACACACATCACAGGTACACACACACACACACTCATGGTCTACGACATCACCAGGTACACACACACACACACACACTCATGGTCTACGACATCACCAGGTACACACACACACACACACACTCATGGTCTACGACATCACCAGGTACACACACACACACACACTCACTGACATCACAGGTACACAC
>NC_056448.1:21290764-21568264 GCF_018296145.1 Oncorhynchus tshawytscha | reverse complement strand
ACACACACACACACATCACCAGGTACACACACACACACACACACACACTCATGGTCACGACATCACCAGGTACACACACACACACACACACACACACTCATGGTCTACGACATCACCAGGTACACACACACACACACACTCATGGTCTACGACATCACCAGGTACACACACACACACACACACACTCATGGTCTACGACATCACCAGGTACACACACACACACACACACACACTCATGGTCTACGACATCACCAGGTACACACACACACACACACACTCATGGTCTACGACATCACCAGGTACACACACACACACACACACACACACACACACACACACTCATGGTCGACATCACCACACACACACACACACACACACACACACACACACACACACACACACACACACTCATGGTCTACGACATCACCAGGTGCACACACACACACACACACACACACACACACACACACACACACACTCATGGTCTACGACATCACCAGGTACACACACACACACACACACACACACTCATGGTCTACGACATCACCAGGTACACACACACACACACACACTCATGGTCTACGACATCACCAGGTACACACACACACACACACACACTCATGGTCTACGACATCACCAGGTACACACACACACACACACACACTCATGGTCTACGACATCACCAGGTACACACACACACACACACACACACACACACACTCATGGTCTACGACATCACCAGGTACACACACACACACACACTCATGGTCTACGACATCACCAGGTACACACACACACACACACACTCATGGTCTACGACATCACCAGGTACACACACACACACACACACTCATGGTCTACGACATCACCAGGTACACACACACACACTCATGGTCTACGACATCACCAGGTACACACACACACACACACTCATGGTCTACGACATCACCAGGTACACACACACACACACACACACTCATGGTCTACGACATCACCAGGTCACCAGGTACACACACACACACACACACTCATGGTCTACGACATCACCAGGTACACACACACACACACTCATGGTCTACGACATCACCAGGTACACACACACACACACACACTCATGGTCTACGACATCACCAGTACACACACACACACACACACACACTCATGGTCTACGACATCACCAGGTACACACACACACACACACACACTCATGGTCTACGACATCACCAGGTACACACACACACACACACACACACACACACACACACACGACATCACCACACACACACACACACACACTCATGGTCTACGACATCACCACACACACACACACACACACACACACACACACGGTCTACGACATCACCAGGTACACACACACACACACACACACACACACACTCATGGTCTACGACATCACCAGGTACACACACACACACACACACACGGTCTACGACATCACCAGGTACACACACACACACACACACACACACTACGACATCACCAGGTCACACGACATCACCAGGTACATCACCACACACACACACACACTCATGGTCTACGACATCACCAGGTACACACACACACACACACACTCATGGTCTACGACATCACCAGGTACACACACACACAACACACACTCATGGTCTACGACATCACCAGGTACACTCATGGTCTACGACATCACCAGGTACACACACACACACACACACACTCATGGTCTACGACATCACCAGGTACACACACACACACAACACACACTCATGGTCTACGACATCACCAGGTACACACACACACACACACACACACACACACACGGTCTACGACATCACCAGGTACACACACACACACACATGGTCGACATCACCAGGTACACACACACACACACACACACACTCACGACATCACCAGGTGGTCACACACGACATCACCAGGTACACACACACACACACACACACACACGGTCTACGACATCACCAGGTACACACACACACACACACACACACTCATGGTCTACGACATCACCAGGTACACACACACACACACACACGGTCTACGACATCACCAGGTACACACACACACACACACACACACACACTCATGGTACACACACACACACACATCACCAGGTACACACACACACACACACACACACTCATGGTCTACGACATCACCAGGTACACACACACAACACACACTCATGGTCTACGACATCACCAGGTACACTCATGGTCTACGACATCACCAGGTACACACACACACACACACACACACTCATGGTCTACGACATCACCAGGTACACACACACACACAACACACACTCATGGTCTACGACATCACCAGGTACACACACACACACACACACACACACACACACAGGTCACACGACATCACCAGGTACACACACACACACACACGGTCTACGACATCACCAGGTACACACACACACACAACACACACTCATGGTCTACGACATCACCAGGTACACACACACACACACACACACTCATGGTCTACGACATCAGGTACACAGGTACACACACACACACACACACACACACACACACACACTCATGGTCTACGACATCACCAGGTACACACACACACACACACACACTCATGGTCTACGACATCACCAGGTACACACACACACACACACACACTCATGGTCTACGACATCACCAGGTACACACACACACACACACACACGGTCTACGACATCACCAGGTACACACACACACACACACACTCATGGTCTACGACATCACCAGGTACACACACACACACAACACACACTCATGGTCTACGACATCACCAGGTACACACACACACACACACACACACACACACTCATGGTCACGACATCACCAGGTACACTCATGGTCTACGACATCACCTACACACACACACACACACACTCATGGTCTACGACATCACCAGGTACACACACACACACAACACACACTCATGGTCTACGACATCACCAGGTACACACACACACACACACACACACACACACACACGGTCTACGACATCACCAGGTACACACACACACACTCATGGTCTACGACATCACCAGGTACACACACACACACACACACACTCATGGTCTACGACATCACCAGGTACACACACACACACACACACACACACACACTCATGGTCTACGACATCACCAGGTACACACACACACACACACACACACACTCATGGTCTACGACATCACCAGGTACACACACACACACACACACACACACTCACACACACACACGACATCACCAGGTACACACACACACACACACTCATGGTCTACGACATCACCAGGTACACACACACACACACACACTCATGGTCTACGACATCACCAGGTACACACACACACAACACACACTCATGGTCTACGACATCACCAGGTACACACACACAACACACACTCATGGTCTACGACATCACCAGGTACACACACACACACACACTCATGGTCTATGAGATCACCAGGTACACACACTCATGGTCTACGACATCACCAGGTACACACACACACACACACACTCATGGTCTACGACATCACCACACACACACACACACACACACACACACTCATGGTCTACGGCATCACCAGGTACACACACACACACACACACACACACACATCACCACACACACACACACACACACACTCATGGTCTACGACATCACCACACACACACACACACACACACACACACACACACACACACACACATGGTCTACGACATCACCAGGTACACACGCACACACACACACACACTCATGGTCTACGACATCACCAGGTACACACACACACACTCATGGTCTACGACATCACCAGGTACACACACA
Organism: Oncorhynchus tshawytscha; assembly: GCF_018296145.1. Taxonomy (NCBI): domain Eukaryota; kingdom Metazoa; phylum Chordata; class Actinopteri; order Salmoniformes; family Salmonidae; genus Oncorhynchus; species Oncorhynchus tshawytscha. The sequence continues at coordinate 21,564,406 of NC_056448.1, read as the reverse complement.
CACACACACACACACACACACACACTCATGACATCACCGACATCACCACACACACACACACAGGTACACACACACACACACACACACACACACTCATGGTCTACGACATCACCAGGTACACACACACACACTCATGGTCTACGACATCACCAGGTACACACACACACACTCATGGTCTACGACATCACCAGGTACACACACACACACACACTCATGGTCTACGACATCACCAGGTACACACACACACACACACTCATGGTCTACGACATCACCAGGTACACACACACACACACACTCATGGTCTACGACATCACCAGGTACACACACACACACACACATGGTCACGACATCACCAGGTACACACACACACACACACACACTCATGGTCAGACATCACCAGGTACACACACACACACACACACACACTCATGGTCTACGACATCACCAGGTACACACACACACACACACACTCATGGTCTACGACATCACCAGGTACACACACACACTCATGGTCTACGACATCACCAGGTACACACACACACACACACACACTCATGGTCTACGACATCACCAGGTACACACACACACACACTCATGGTCTACGACATCACCAGGTACACACACACACACTCATGGTCACGACATCACCAGGTACACACACACACACACACACACACACTCATGGTCTACGACATCACCAGGTACACACACACACACACACACACACTCATGGTCTACGACATCACCAGGTGTACACACACACACACTCATGGTCTACGACATCACCAGGTGTACACACACACACACTCATGGTCTACGACATCACCAGGTGTACACACACACACTCATGGTCTACGACATCACCAGGTACACACACACACACACACACACTCATGGTCTACGACATCACCAGGTACACACACACACACTGATGGTCTACGACGTCACCAGGTACACACACACACACACACACTCATGGTCTACGACATCACCAGGTACACACACTCATGGTCTACGACATCACCAGGTACACACACACACACACACACACACACTCATGGTCTACGACATCACCAGGTACACACACACACACACACTCATGGTCTCATGGTATGACATCACCAGGTACACACACACACACACACACACACACACACTCATGGTCTACGACATCACCAGGTACACACACACACACTCATGGTCTACGACATCACCAGTACACACACACACACACACTCATGGTCTACGACATCACCAGGTACACACACACACACACACACACACACACACACACACACACACACTCATGGTCTACGACATCACCAGGTACACACACACACACACACACTCATGGTCTACGACATCACCAGGTACACACACACACTCATGGTCTACGACATCACCAGGTACACACACACACTCATGGTCTACGACATCACCAGGTACACACACACACACACACACACACACATCACACACACACACACACACACACACACACTCATGGTCTACGACATCACCAGGTACACACACACACACACACTCATGGTCTACATGACATCACCAGGTACACACACACACACACACACACACACACACACACACATCACACACACACACACACACACACACTCATGGTCTACGACATCACCAGGTACACACACACACACACACACTCATGGTCACACACACATCACCAGGTACACACACACACACACTCATGGTCTACGACATCACCAGGTACACACACACACACACTCATGGTCTACGACATCACCAGGTACACACACACACACACACTCATGGTCTACGACATCACCAGGTACACACACACACACACACACTCATGGTCTACGACATCACCAGGTACACACACACACACACACACTCATGGTCTACGACATCACCAGGTACACACACACACACACACACACTCATGGTCTACGACATCACCAGGTACACACGCACACACACACACACTCATGGTCTACGACATCACCAGGTACACACACACACACACACACACTCATGGTCTACGACATCACCAGGTACACACACACACACACACACTCATGGTCTACGACATCACCAGGTACACACACACACACACACACTCATGGTCTACGACATCACCAGGTACACACACACACACACACACACTCATGGTCTACGACATCACCAGGTACACACGCACACACACACACACTCATGGTCTACGACATCACCAGGTACACACACACACACACACACACTCATGGTCTACGACATCACCACACACACACACACACACACACACACACTCATGGTCTACGACATCACCAGGTACACACACACACACACACACTCATGGTCTACGACATCACCAGGTACACACACACACACACACACTCATGGTCTACGACATCACCAGGTACACACACACACACACACACTCATGGTCTACGACATCACCAGGTACACACACACACACACACACTCATGGTCTACGACATCACCAGGTACACACACACACACACACACTCATGGTCTACGACATCACCAGGTGTACACACACACACACTCATGGTCTACGACATCACCAGGTACACACACACACACACACACTCATGGTCTACGACATCACCAGGTACACACACACACACTGATGGTCTACGACATCACCAGGTACACACACACACACACACTCATGGTCTACGACATCACCAGGTACACACACTCATGGTCTACGACATCACCAGGTACACACACACACACACACACACTCATGGTCTACGACATCACCAGGTACACACACACACACTCATGGTCTACGACATCACCAGGTACACACACACACACTCATGGTCTACGACATCACCAGGTACACACACACACACACACTCATGGTCTACGACATCACCAGGTACACACACACACACACACTCATGGTCTACGACATCACCAGGTACACACACACACACACACACACTCATGGTCTACGACATCACCAGGTACACACACACACACACACACACATCACACACACTCATGGTCTACGACATCACCAGGTACACACACACACACACACACTCATGGTCTACGACATCACCAGGTACACACACACACACACACACACTCATGGTACACACACACGACATCACCAGGTACACACACACACACACACACTCATGGTCTACGACATCACCAGGTACACACACACACACACACTCATGGTCTACGACATCACCAGGTACACACACACACACACACACACACACACACACACTCATGGTCTACGACATCACCAGGTGTACACACACACACACACACACTCATGGTCTACGACATCACCAGGTGTACACACACACTCATGGTCTACGACATCACCAGGCGCACACACACACACACACACACACACACACACACACACACACACACACACACACACACACACACACACACACACACTCATGGTCTACGACATCACCAGGCGCACACACACACACAGATGTGTCCGAACATTGAAGTTCCAGGTAGTAGCTGTCTGTAGGTCCAGATCTGGGGTCAGATGCTCCTAATCTAAACCGTTAGGTTGAGAAACACATAACTGACCTCAGATCAGCCTCTAGGGTCAACTTCATCCTAGTCTTCCTGGCCCCCTCAGCCTGTTCTACAATACACAACACACCCTTTTCAGATCATCTGTCTGGAATTAACATTGGTCTGTGTCTGGAGGCCTACATTTGAGTAGGAGAGGAAAAGAGACCGATACCATAAAGTGCCCCCCCTCTACCTGAGCAAACATGGAGTCTGCATCCTGTTGCCCTCCCGTTTTCTTAAACTGTAGTTTTGCCTCAGACTAAGAACTAATGTCAGAACGTCTTTTCTATTAGTGAAAGGTTTTAGATACAGGCCCACAGACATGTCGCCATATCTCACCGCCGCACCTTTGATCCCACTTAGGATGTGGCACAATCTGTTTTGTCCCATGGTAACTAATGTCCTCTTCTGTGTGTGCCACAGGAGAAGCACATACAACCACCTCAGCAGCTGGCTGACTGACGCCAGAAACCTCACCAACCCCAATACTGTAAGCATGGTTTCACACTGCTCCTCTGGCTTCCTGTCTGACTCTCTTAACACCCTTTGTTTGGTTGGATGTCTAATTGTACTGCCAAGGCTCCTCTCTGGTGTTCTCTCTCCTGATTGACATTTTTCTCCCTGTCCCATTTCTCGCTGTGTCTCTCTCTCTCTCTCATCTTGTGTGTCTCTCTCTCGCCTTTTGTGTGTCTCTCGCTCTCTCGCCTTGTGTGTCTCTCGCTCTCTCGCCTTGTGTGTGTGTGTGTCTCTCGCTCTCTCGCCTGTGTGTGTGTGTCTCTCGCTCTCTCGCCTTGTGTGTCTCTCTCTCGCTCTCTCGCCTTGTGTGTGTCTCTCTCTCGCTCTCTCGCCTTGTGTGTGTCTCTCTCTCGCTCTCTCGCCTTGTGTGTGTCTCTCTCTCGCTCTCTCGCCGTGTGTGTGTGTGTCTCTCTCGCTCTCTCGCCTGTGTGTGTGTGTGTGTCTCTCTCTCTCTCGCCTTGTGTGTGTCTCTCTCGCTCTCTCGCCTTGTGTGTGTGTCTCTCTCGCTCTCTCGCCTGTGTGTGTCTCTCTCGCTCTCTCGCCTTGTGTGTGTGTGTCTCTCTCGCTCTCTCGCCTTGTGTGTGTGTGTCTCTCTCGCCTCGCCTCTGGCGCCCCGTGTGTGTGTGTGTCGCCTCTCGCCGCCGGTGTGTGTGTCTCTCTCGCCTTGCCGTGTGTGTGTGTCTCTCTCGCCTTGTGTGTGTGTCTCTCTCGCTCTCTGTGTGTGTGTCTCTCTCGCTCTCCGCCCTGTGTGTGTGTGTCTCTCTCGCTCTCTCGCCGTGTGTGTGTGTGTGTGTCTCTCTCGCTCTCTCGCCGTGTGTGTGTGTGTCTCTCTCGCTCTCTCGCCGTGTGTGTGTGTGTCTCTCTCGCTCTCTCGCCGTGTGTGTGTGTGTGTCTCTCTCGCTCTCTCGCCGTGTGTGTGTGTGTGTCTCTCTCGCTCTCTCGCCGTGTGTGTGTGTGTCTCTCTCGCTCTCTCGCCGTGTGTGTGTGTGTGTGTCTCTCGCTCTCTCGCCGTGTGTGTGTGTGTGTCTCTCTCGCTCTCTCGCCGTGTGTGTGTGTGTCTCTCTCGCTCTCTCGCCGTGTGTGTGTGTGTGTGTCTCTCTCGCTCTCTCGCCGTGTGTGTGTGTGTCTCTCTCGCTCTCTCGCCGTGTGTGTGTCTCTCTCGCTCTCTCGCCGTGTGTGTCTCTCTCTCTCTCGATGTGTGTGTGTCTCTCTCGCTCTCTCGCCGTGTGTGTGTGTCTCTCTCGCTCTCTCGCCGTGTGTGTCTCTCTCGTGTGTGTGTCTCTCTCGCTCTCTCGCCGTGTGTGTGTGTGTCTCTCTCGCTCTCTCGCCGTGTGTGTGTGTCTCTCTCGCTCTCTCGCCGTGTGTGTGTCTCTCTCGCTCTCTCGCCGTGTGTGTGTCTCTCTCGCTCTCTCGCCGTGTGTGTGTGTGTGTGTCTCTCGCTCGTGTGTCTCTCTCGCTCTCTCGCCGTGTGTGTGTGTCTCTCTCGCTCTCTCGCCGTGTGTGTGTGTGTCTCTCGCTCTCTCGCCGTGTGTGTCTCTCTCGCCTCTGTGTGTGTGTGTCTCTCTCGCTCTCTCGCCGTGTGTGTGTCTCTCTCGCTCTCTCGCCTTGTGTGTGTCTCTCTCGCTCTCTCGCTGTGTGTGCGTCTCTCTCGCCTCGCCGTTGTGCGTCTCTCTCGCCTTGTGCGTCTCTCTCGTCTTGTGCGTCTCTCTCGTCTTGTGCGGCTCTCTCGCTCGCTCTCGCGTCTTGTGCTGCTCTCTCGCTCGCTCTCGCGTCTTGTGCGGCTCTCTCGCTCGCTCTCGCGTCTTGTGCGGCTCTCTCGCTCGCTCTCGCGTCTTGTGCGGCTCTCTCGCTCGCTCTCGCGTCTTGTGCTGCTCTCTCGCTCACTCTCGCGTCTTGTGCTGCTCTCTCGCTCACTCTCGCGTCTTGTGCGGCTCTCTCGCTCGCTCTCGCGTCTTGTGCGGCTCTCTCGCTCGCTCTCGCGTCTTGTGCGGCTCGCTCTCGCGTCTTGTGCGGCTCTCTCGCTCGCTCTCGCGTCTTGTGCGGCTCTCTCGCTCGCTCTCGCGTCTTGTGCGGCTCTCTCGCTCGCTCTCGCGTCTTGTGCGGCTCTCTCGCTCGCTCTCGCGTCTTGTGCGGCTCTCTCGCTCGCTCTCGCGTCTTGTGCGGCTCTCTCGCTCGCTCTCGCGTCTTGTGCGGCTCTCTCGCTCGCTCTCGCGTCTTGTGCGGCTCTCTCGCTCGCTCTCGCGTCTTGTGCGGCTCTCTCGCTCGCTCTCGCGTCTTGTGCGCTCTCTCTCTCGTCTTGTGCGGCTCTCTCGCTCGCTCTCGCGTCGCGTCTTGTGCGGCTCTCTCGCTCGCTCTCGCGTCTTGTGCGGCTCTCTCGCTCGCTCTCGCGTCTTGTGCGGCTCGCTCGCTCTCGCGTCTTGTGCGGCTCGCTCGCTCGCTCTCGCGTCTTGTGCGGCTCGCTCGCTCGCTCTCGCGTCTTGTGCGGCTCGCTCGCTCTCGCGTCTTGTGCGGCTCGCTCGCTCTCGCGTCTTGTGCGGCTCGCTCGCTCTCGCGTCTTGTGCGGCTCTCTCGTTCGCTCTCGCGTCTTGTGCGGCTCTCTCGTTCGCTCTCGCGTCTTGTGCGGCTCTCTCGTTCGCTCTCGCGTCTTGTGCGGCTCTCTCGTTCGCTCTCGCGTCTTGTGCGGCTCTCGTTCGCTCTCGCGTCTTGTGCGGCTCTCTCGTTCGCTCTCGCGTCTTGTGCGGCTCTCTCGTTCGCTCTCGCGTCTTGTGCGGCTCTCTCGTTCGCTCTCGCGTCTTGTGCGGCTCTCTCGTTCGCTCTCGCGTCTTGTCGCGTCTTGTGCGGCTCTCTCGTTCGCTCTCGCGTCTTGTGCGGCTCTCGTTCGCTCTCGCGTCTTGTGCGGCTCTCGTTCGCTCTCGCGTCTTGTGCGGCTCTCTCGTTCGCTCTCGCGTCTTGTGCGGCTCTCTCGTTCGCTCTCGCGTCTTGTGCGGCTCTCTCGTTCGCTCTCGCGTCTTGTGCGGCTCGCTCGTTCGCTCTCGCGTCTTGTGCGGCTCTCTCGTTCGCTCTCGCGTCTTGTGCGGCTCTCTCGTTCGCTCTCGCGTCTTGTGCGGCTCTCTCGTTCGCTCTCGCGTCTTGTGCGGCTCTCTCGTTCGCTCTCGCGTCTTGTGCGGCTCTCTCGTTCGCTCTCGCGTCTTGTGCGGCTCTCTCGTTCGCTCTCGCGTCTTGTGCGGCTCGCTCGTTCGTCTCTCGCGTCTTGTGCGCGCTCTCGTTCGCTCTCGCGTCTTGTGCGCTCTCTTGTTCGCTCTCGCGTCTTGTGCGGCTCTCGTTCGCTCTCGCGTCTTGTGCGGCTCTCTCGCGTCTTGTGCGGCTCTCGTTCGCTCTCGCGTCTTGTGCGCTCTCTCGTTCGCTCTCGCGTCTTGTGCGGCTCTCTCGTTCGCTCTCGCGTCTTGTGCGGCTCGCTCGCTCTCGTGCGGCGCTCTCGTTCGCTCTCGCGTCTTGTGCTCTCGTTCGCTCTCGCGTCTTGTGCGGCTCGCTCTCGTTCGCTCTCGCGTCTTGTGCGGCTCTCTCGTTCGCTCTCGCGTCTTGTGCGGCTCTCTCGTTCGCTCTCGCGTCTCTGCGTCGGCTCTCGTTCGCTCTCGCGTCTTGTGCGGCTCTCTCGTTCGCTCTCGCGTCTTGTGCGCTCGCTCGCTCTCGTCTTGTCGTTCGCTCTCGCGTCTTGTGCGGCTCTCGCTCGCTCTCGCGTCTTGTCGCTCTCGCTCTCGCGTCTTGTGCGGCTCGCTCGCTCTCGCGTCTTGTGCGGCTCGCTCGCTCTCGCGTCTTGTGCGGCTCGCTCGCTCTCGCGTCTTGTGCGGCTCGCTCGCTCTCGCGTCTTGTGCGGCTCGCTCGCTCTCGCGTCTTGTGCGGCTCGCTCGCTCTCGCGTCTCATCTTGTCGCTCTCGCGTCTTGTGCGGCTCGCTCGCTCGCTCTCGCGTCTTGTGCGGCTCGCTCGCTCTCGCGTCTTGTGCGGCTCGCTCGCTCTCGCGTCTTGTCGGCTCGCTCGCTCTCGCGTCTTGTGCGGCTCTCTCTCTCTCGCTCGCTCTCGCGTCTTGTGCGGCTCTCTCGTTCGCTCTCGCGTCTTGTGCTCTCTCTCTCTTCGCTCTCGCGTCTTGTGCGGCTCTCTCGTTCGCTCTCGCGTCTTGTGCGGCTCTCTCGTTCGCTCTCGCGTCTTGTGCGGCTCTCTCGTTCGCTCTCGCGTCTTGTGCGGCTCTCTCGTTCGCTCTCGCGTCTTGTGCGGCTCTCTCGTTCGCTCTCGCGTCTTGTGCGGCTCTCTCGTTCGCTCTCGCGTCTTGTGCTCTCTCTCGTTCGCTCTCGCGTCTTGTGCGGCTCTCTCGCTTCGCTCTCGCGTCTTGTGCGGCTCTCTCGTTCGCTCTCGCGTCTTGTGCGGCTCTCTCGTTCGCTCTCGCGTCTTGTGCGGCTCGCTCGTTCGCTCTCGCGTCTTGTCATCTTGGCTCGCTCGTTCGTCTCTCTCGCGTCTTGTGCGGCTCGTTCGCTCTCGCGTCTTGTGCGGCTCTCTCTCGTTCGCTCTCGCGTCTTGTGCGTCTCTCTCTCTCTTCGCTCTCTCGTCTTGTGCGTCTCTCTCTCTCGTCTTGTCGCTCGCGTCTTGTGCGTCTCTCTCGTTCGCTCTCGCGTCTTGTGCGGCTCTCTCGTTCGCTCTCGCGTCTTGTGCTCATCGCTCTCGCTCGTTCGCTCTCGCGTCTTGTGCGGCTCGCTCGCTCATCTTCGCTCTCTCGTCTCGTCTTGTGCGGCTCTCTCGCTCTCGCTCATCTTGTGCGTCTCTCTCGCTCTCGCTCATCTTGTGCGTCTCTCTCGCTCTCGCTCATCTTGTGCGTCTCTCTCGCTCTCGCTCATCTTGTGCGTCTCTCTCGCTCTCGCTCGTCTCATCTTGTGCGTCTCTCTCTCTCGCTCTCTCTCTCTCGCTTTCTCTCATCTTGTGCCTCTCTCTCATCTTGTGTCTCTCTCTCTCTCATCTTGTGCGTCTCTCTCGCTCTCTCTCTCTTCTCTCATCTTGTGCCTCTCTCTCATCTTGTGCTCATCTTGTGCTCTCTCTCTCGCTCTCTCATCTTTGTGTCGTCTCTCTCGCTCTCTCATCTTGTGCGTCTCTCTCGCTCTCTCATCTTGTGCGTCTCTCTCGCTCTCTCATCTTGTGCGTCTCTCTCGCTCTCTCTCATCTTGTGCGTCTCTCTCGCTCTCTCATCTTGTGCGTCTCTCTCGCTCTCTCTCATCTTGTGTCTCTCTCTCTCTCATCTTCGTCTCTCTCGCTCTCTCATCTCTCTCATCTTGTGCTCTCTCTCATCGCTCTCTCTCTCGCTCTCTCTCATCTTGTGCGTCTCTCTCTCGCTCTCTCTCATCTTGTGCGTCTCTCTCTCGCTCTCTCTCATCTTGTGCGTCTCTCTCTCGCTCTCTCTCATCTTGTGCGTCTCTCTCTCGCTCTCTCTCATCTTGTGCGTCTCTCTCTCGCTCTCTCTCATCTTGTGCGTCTCTCTCTCGCTCTCTCTCATCTTGTGCGTCTCTCTCTCGCTCTCTCTCATCTTGTGCGTCTCTCTCTCGCTCTCTCTCATCTTGTGCGTCTCTCTCTCGCTCTCTCTCATCTTGTGCGTCTCTCTCTCGCTCTCTCTCATCTTGTGCGTCTCTCTCTCGCTCTCTCTCATCTTGTGCGTCTCTCTCTCGCTCTCTCTCATCTTGTCGCGTCTCTCTCTCGCTCTCTCTCATCTTGTGCGTCTCTCTCTCGCTCTCTCTCATCTTGTGCGTCTCTCTCTCGTCTCTCTCTCTCATCTTGTGCGTCGCTCTCTCGCTCTCTCTCATCTTGTGCGCTCTCTCTCTCGCTCTCTCTCATCTTGTGCGTCTCTCATCTTGTGCTCGCTCTCTCTCATCTTGTGTCTCTCTCTCTCGCTCTCTCTCATCTCTCTCTCGCTCTCTCTCATCTTGTGCGTCTCTCGCTCTCATCTTGTGCCTCTCTCGCTCTCTCTCATCTTGTGCGTCGCTCTCTCTCAATTCAATTCAAGGGCTTTATTGGCATGGGAAACATGTTAACATTGCCAAAGCAAGTGAGGTAGATAATATATATAAAGTGAAAAACAATTAAAAAATTAACAGTAAACATTACACATACAGAAGTTTCAAAACAATAAAGACATTACAAATGTCATATTATAAATATATATATATATATATATATACAATGTACAAATGGTTAAAGGACACAAGATAAAATAAATAAGCATAAATATGGGTTGTATTTACAATGGTGTTTGTTCTTCACTGGTTGCCCTTTTCTCGTGGCAATAGGTCACAAATCTTGCTGCTGTGATGGCACACTGTGGAATTTCACCCAGTAGATATGGGAGTTTTTCAAAATTGGATTTGTTTTCGAATTCTTTGTGGATCTGTGTAATCTGAGGGAAATATGTCTCTCTAATATGGTCATACATTGGGCAGGAGGTTAGGAAGTGCCGCTCAGTTTCCACCTCATTTTGTGGGCAGTGAGCACATAGCCTGTCTTCTCTTGAGAGCCATGTCTGCCTACGGCGGCCTTTCTCAATAGCAAGGCTATGCTCACTGAGTCTGTACATAGTCAAAGCTTTCCTTAATTTTGGGTCAGTCACAGTGGTCAGGTATTCCGCTGCTGTGTACTCTCTGTGTAGGGCCAAATAGCATTCTAGTTTGCTCTGTTTTTTTGTTAATTCTTTCCAATGTGTCAAGTAATTATCTTTTTGTTTTCTCATGATTTGGTTGGGTCTAATTGTGCTGTTGTCCTGGGGCTCTGTAGGGTGTTTGTGTTTGTGAACAGAGCCCCAGGACCAGCTTGCTTAGGGGACTCTGCTCCAGGTTCATCTCTCTGTAGGTGATGGCTTTGTTATGGAAGGTTTGGGAATCGCTTCCTTTTAGGTGGTTATAGAATTTAACGGCTCTTTTCTGGATTTTGATAATTAGTGGGTATCGGCCTAATTCTGCTCTGCATGCATTATTTGGTGTTCTATGTTGTAGATGGGGGATATTTTTGCAGAATTCTGCGTGCAGTCTTAATTTGGTGTTTGTCCCATTTTGTGAAGTCTTGGTTGGTGAGCGGACCCCAGACCTCACAACCTTAAAGGGCAATGGGCTCTGACTGATTTCAAGTATTTTTAGCCAAATCCTAATTGGTATGTTGAATTAAAAGTTCCTTTTGATGGCATAGAATGCCCTTCTTGCCTTGTCTCTCAGATCGTTCACAGCTTTGTGGAAGTTACCTGTGGTGCTGATGTTTAGGCCAAGGTATGTATAGTTTTTTTGTGTGTCTAGGGCAACAGTGTCTAGATGGAATTTGTATTTGTGGTCCTGGTGACTGGACCTTTTTTGGAACACCATTATTTTTGGTCTTACTGAGATTTACTGTCAGGGCCCAGGTCTGACAGAATCTGTGCATAAGATCTAGGTGCTGCTGTAGGCCCTCCTTGGTTGGTGACAGAAGCACCAGATCATCAGCAAACAGCAGACATTTGACTTCGGATTCTAGCAGGGGGAGGCCGGGTGCTGCAGACTTTTCTAGTGCCCGCGCCAATTCGTTGATATATATGTTGAAGAGGGTGGGGCTTAAGCTGCATCCCTGTCTAACCCCACGACCCTGTGTGAAGAAATGTGTTTTTTGCCAATTTTAACCGCACACTTGTCGTTTGTGTACATGGATTTTATAATGTCGTATGTTTTACCCCCAACACCAGTTTGTATAGCAGACCCTCATGCCAAATTGAGTCGAAGGCTTTTTTGAAATCAACAAAGCATGAGAAGACTTTGCCTTTGTTTTGGTTTGTTTGGTTGTCAATTAGGGTGTGCAGGGTGAATACATGGTCTGTTGTACGGTAATTTGGTAAAAAGCCAATTTGACATTTGCTCAGTACATTGTTTTCATTGAGGAAATGTACGAGTCTGCTGTTAATGATAATGCAGAGGATTTTCCCAAGGTTACTGTTGACACATATTCCACGGTAGTTATTGGGGTCAAATTTGTCTCCACTTTTGTGAATTGGGCTGATCAGTCCTTGGTTCCAAATATTGGGGAAGATGCCAGAGCTAAGTATGATGTTAAAGAGTTTTAGTATAGCCAATTTGGAATTTGTTGTCTGTATATTTGATCATTTCATTGAGGATACCATCAACACCACAGGCCTTTTTGGGTTGGAGGGTTTTTATTTTGTCCTGTAACTCATTCAATGTAATTGGAGAATCCAGTGGGTTCTGGTAGTCTTTAATCATGTATATGTTTTTGCTCTTTATTCTTTGTTATAGAGCCAAAAAGATTGGAGAAGTGGTTTACCCATACATCTCCATTTTGGATAGATAACTCTTTGTGTTGTTATTTGTTTAGTGTTTTCCAATTTTCCCAGAAGTGGTTAGTCTATGGATTCTTCAATTGCATTGAGCTGATTTCTGACATGCTGTTCCTTCTTTTTCCGTAGTGTATTTCTGTATTGTTTTAGTGATTCACCATAGTGAAGGCGTAGACTCAGGTTTTCTGGGTCTCTATGTTTTTGGTTGGACAGGTTTCTCAATTTCTTTCTTAGATTTTTGCATTCTTCATCAAACTATTTGTCATTATTGTTAGTTTTCTTCGGTTTTCTATTTGAGATTTTTAGATTTGATAGGGAAGCTGAGAGGTCAAATATACTGTTAAGATTTTCTACTGCCAAGTTTACACCTTCACTATTACAGTGGAACGTTTTACCTCTCTCGCTCTCTCTCATCTTGTCTCTCTCGCTCTCTCTCATCTTGTCTCTCTCGCTCTCTCTCATCTTGTCTCTCTCGCTCTCTCTCATCTTGTCTCTCTCGCTCTCTCTCATCTTGTCTCTCTCGCTCTCTCTCATCTTGTCTCTCTCGCTCTCTCTCATCTTGTCTCTCTCGCTCTCTCTCATCTTGTCTCTCTCGCTCTCTCTCTCTCATCTTGTCTCTCTCATCTCTCTCTCTCTCATCTTGTCTCTCTCGCTCTCTCTCTCTCATCTTGTCTCTCTCGCTCTCTCTCTCTCATCTTGTCTCTCTCGCTCTCTCTCTCTCATCTTGTCTCTCTCGCTCTCTCATCTTGTCTCTCTCGCTCTCTCTCTCTCATCTTGTGCATCTCGCTCTCTCTCTCTCATCTTGTCTCTCTCGCTCTCTCATCTTGTCTCTCTCGCTCTCTCTCTCTCATCTTGTGCATCTCGCTCTCTCTCTCTCATCTTGTGCATCTCGCTCTCTCGCTCTCTCTCATCTTGTGCGTCTCTCGCATCTTGTGTGATGTTGACTACTGCAGCACACCCAGTGTGTTTGATGTCCTAGAGCCCTGTGCATCTCTAAATTGGATTTTGACAAAATGTATTATGGCCAAATCACCCTGCTTTCATTTACAGTGCAGAATATGCTTTTAGGGTGTTTATACAAAGGCAACATCCTAAACTCAGTCACCTAGTTTGTACTCAGACAACAGAGTCTCACGTTGGAAAAGGATACATGACTAGTGCCCAGATGCATTGGAAATGGTATAGTAATACCTGGATCTTTCATGGTGTTTAGCCGATACAGTATATATTGCTAAATCCATTTTTCACACCAATAATAAGTTATAAGACCTCTCTTTCTAAGACACTGGGTAAAGTGAGCGAGCTGAATCATGTCGTTTTCTGCCTATAGGTGAGTAGTGAGGATGTTGATGTGTTTGGTACCTGGAGGACTGACTGAGTCGGTCTCTCCTCCCCCAGGTGATCATTCTTATAGGTAACAAAGCAGACCTGGAAGCCCAGAGGGACGTGACGTATGAGGAGGCCAAGCAGTTTGCTGAGGAGAACGGTGAGTCGGAAACACCCTCCGACTCCATGAGACCGAGAAGGATTGAGAGAGATGGAAGATGAGAAACTCAATCTCTCTCTATCCCTCCCTATGGAATTGACTGTGCGATAATGCCCCCACACTCTCACTTGAGTTGCAATTCAACCTGATTGTGAATTTCGACAACGCAGCTTTTTTAGGCAATATTACAGCATTCAAGGTAAACGCTGCAGATTCCGGCTCAATTAGAAAATACCTTTAAATGTGAATTGCGCTGTAATGCGGCCCTACCACGGATCAAACAGAATGCTGATTGGTGATTGGAAGGAGAGCAAGAGGAGGAAATGGCACATGCATTCATGCACGGCGTGCAAAAGACATGAGGACATTCATAGGAGAGCGATGAGTGAGCAGGGTGGTTGGGGAACTGCAGTAGTCTGACTCCATTCCTTCTTACAGGTCTCTTATTCCTGGAAGCCAGCGCCAAAACGTAAGTTAACTGACCTCTGTACGTTCTGCCTGCTTTTACCTCCCATTTTCAATGTGCTGAAATGCCCCGCCGTGTGACTGACTGACTGACTGTGTTCCTAACCGTGTGACTGACTGACTGACTGTGTTCCTAACCGTGTGACTGACTGGGTGTCCTCTCCCCAGGGGTGAGAACGTGGAGGATGCCTTTCTGGAGGCGGCTAAGAAGATCTACCAGAACATCCAGGACGGCAGTCTGGACCTGAACGCTGCAGAGTCTGGTGTCCAACACAAGCCCTCTGCCCCCCAGGGAGGCCCACTATCCAACGAACCACAGCCCCAGAGGGAAGGCTGCGGCTGCTAATGACCAACGCCTCTCTCTGTGTCCTTCTCCACCTCCCCCCTCTTTCCTCATCCTCCATCATCCCCTCCCCACTCCACTGGGACTGCATGAGGGTGGGGCACGGATGGAGGGAGGGAACAAGGGATGGGTTGGCTGGGTTGTGTAGTAGTGTACGTCCCTCTGCCTCCCTCGTTATTCTCATTCCTTTTCCTGTCTGTGCATCCTCCTCCACCTTTTCACATGGTCGTCGTCTTCACGTCTTTCTCTTCCTCCTCCTCTTCCTCCTCCTCCGCCATGGGATTCCAGTTCCATGTATAAATACATGGTTTACTGACAGATGGGTAAACCTGAAGAAATACTTTTTAACGTTTCCTTTTATAGCTTCTACTATATTATCAATCAAGTCTCCTCTAGCACATCTGAAACCAACCAAGCCTGTATAGTCTAACCTCCACTGACATTGAGTTATCTAGACACTCTCTCCGCATCTCTCCCCCTGCATCACTCCTGCATGGTTTAATGATCTAGGACTATTTTAATTGAACTGAAATGTGTATGAGTAAAATATTTCCCTCGATGGCTTGGTCTCTTCCAGGGAAGGAGAGGGTTAGTGAAAGAAATGTAATGTATGACGCGGCCCGCTACTGATCACTAATAGCGGTGTGTGTGTGTGTGTGTGTGTGTGTGTTTGTGCGTGGTCCAGTTGTTGAACCTGGTCTAGAACAGGTATCCACTCTCTACCCAAAGCCCCCTGGTCCTTATGGTAAAGCTCTGATACTAGGCAGAGATGGAATCCCTCTAATGGTGTTCTACATTACACCTCAGAGTGGCAACACTAGTGTAGTAGAGAGACACTTTAAAGCCCAAGAGACCTGGAATTCCCCTGAAACGCCTCGACCTACTTGTCTTTCTCCCTATATGACGTCACAGGAAAGGCTCTGGGTGTTTTCCTGCCACTACAGTGTGTCTGTGTGCAGGGATTTCTTTAACTTAATGACACTTAAGAAAACAAAACACGTTTTCCTTTATGGGGAAGGATTCCTTCAGATCATCAGTTTCATTGCACCAACTTCCTCCTCTTCCCCCCCAGACCATATCAATAGAATCTGTCTGTCCTTACCAGCATTTTCTTTGTCGTTTGTTGCCTTATGGTTATGGTTAATATTATTACAGTTTAATCTTTTCTTTGCTGCGCTACATACTGCTGTCAAATAAACAAACTGTTTTACAATATGGTGATATTTTTGTGTAAAACATGGTAACTGGTGTAACACAGGGGTGCTGGTGAAAAAAGGTAGATGTTGCCCCTTAAATCCAGAGCTAGGATTTAAAAACAAAAGTCAAATTGGGGCTGTTTTATATTTGTTCTGTTTCTTACATGTACAAGTGTGAAATGGAAATGTTATTTTGTTGTATATCCCACTACCCCGGAGACCCTCAGAGTGGTGTCACAGCCAGGGATCCTGGAGCAATTAGGGTTGAGTGCCTTGCTCAAAGACAGATTTATTTTCAACTAGTCGCTCAGGGATTTGAACTAGCAGCCTTTCGGTTACTGGCCCAACGCTCTAACCACTAGGCTACCTGCTGCGATCAGCTTACCCTATTCCATCTTAACCCTACACCTGTGGTCCCTCACCCCAGCCCACTCTCCTCACAGGCTTGTATAGTAACACCAAGCAACATGCCCCACCAGAACGGCCCCAAATGGAAATAGTTATTCTGAATTTTTTTCAAGCTCAATTTCTGTAGGTGACCATGATATTTGGAGGATTGGTCAACCCAGAGATTGAAGATACACACATCTCAGCATGTTTATTTCATGCTTGGGAATTCTGTAACGTTAGCCAGTGATGGCAGACTAAAAGCATAGCTGATGTTTTGGAGCTGTCAAATCAGTGAGCAGGTGCCCTTGATGACACCACACCCATCCCATCAAAGTTCATAACGAGAAAGTGCGGCTATAAATAATCACTCAAATTAGGATTCATTTCAATCAGCCACATCAAGGTGTAGATTACTTCTCACATTCCAATGTATGAACTTCTAAACAAGCATCTTAATGCAGCTCTGTGTAGCCAATGGCAATGCCCGGAGCCGCTTGTGGATTTGACAGCTCTAATGCAGTTAAACAACCGATGCGGATTCGATTGAATTGAGCCCATAGTTTCTATGAATAAATGTTTGGACAGACTCCCTCTACTCAATAGTGCTACTTGGTGGTTTCTTCAGAGACTGAGGATGAAGTGTTCAAACTAGTACTTTGTCGATTCCACTCAACTCTTGCTTGTAGGAGGTGGAGTGGAGAATGTCACTATTTTTGAGTTAGGTTTTTTCTCTCCATGTAATGGGATAAAACTATGACCAAAGTATGGAAAAATTGCTTCTACGTTGATAGTGGTCCCCTCCCCAATGTCGGTGGGATTATTAAGGGGATAGGGTGCCATCACCCTAACTCATTTTAATATACCAATGGTAACATGATGCATTGCTGTCTTAATTTTGGGGCGTGGGAATGTCTAGAGATGGGTCCTCCTACGTTCTAAAACGTACACATTTTGAAGGAGCTGTGTTAACATTTAAATGCATTCTTACGTGTATATGATTTCATTGACAAAATGCTCTAGACAGAAAATACATTATACATAACCTGTTGTACTGCTTGTCATTCTTGTCACATTGTGCACGTAAACATGTAAGTAGAGTAAGAACAGATTCAATTGATGGGTTTCAAGTAGCAAAATTGCACCAGTTACAGGGAGAAAATGTATATTTACAAAGGAAAGCAAAATAAGTCTAAAATTGTGAGGTGGCTCGGACACAAAAAAATCAAAGTAGTGGCATGATTTTTATGGGAGGGGGGGGAGAATAAAAAATACATGAACAGTACCATGAAGTAAAGTCAGCTTCAGGTTGATTTTGTCCTTAGGCATTGCAGTCAGTCAGGGCAAGGGTGTGGGGAACAGCACAAACTAATACTGAAAAGAAATGCATCATTTAAACGACAAGTAGAATATCTTAGTCACCCCCTGACTACACAGTGGCATTTCATTGGTTTGGTAAGAAATAACTGTCCTATAATCAACAAATGGTCAGTTTCTCGCTGTATATCTGGTTATGCATCCTCCATACATTAAAACATGATGTCCATCCAACTACAGAAGGCTTTTGTGAGGTTTGTAAGTGGTGTGTGTTGAATGTAATACAATGGTCAGTCGAGGACAAGATGGAAACAACATTCAAATCCGTTGGAGTTCCCTGGTCCCTCTCCAGTAGTGTTCAGTATATGACAGTCATATGCCTGCCTGAAGGAGAAACATTACAATTTGCCTCATCCACATAAGTATTTATAAGGCCATATTGCGCTGTTTTAGTTTATCAACGTAATTCCCAAAGCCAGTGTTTTTTAAGGCACTCTATTCAGATCTTGTGCACATAAACAAAATGTTCCCAGGTAGTCTTCCTGCTCACTTTGCTTCTTCCCTCTATGGCACAGTGCTGCATTACTGCTACTAGCATCAATTCAAACTCAATACGGACAATCACATCTTCACCATTCATATCACACCACAGAGATCTGCCATGAAGGGTGATGTCGCAAGCTGAGGGGAAAATGGTAAATGAGGTGGAGAGACAATGTGCACTTCCAGACACTCCCCATTATTTCTGGATGGAAACAAGACGTTTGGCTGTTTGTCTCCACAGAGCTGGAAGGCATCCTCAGCCATTTAAGGCTTTATGTTTGTGGCACATTCGCAACTCTGTCAGGAAAGGAAAGAATGTGATATGCTTTTTGTCTATTGTGACATAGAAAATGATTGATGAAAAGGTGACGTGATGCAGAATTGGGCCCAGGCCTCTCTGGTTAAGGCTTTCAGACAAAACACATGAGGGAAAAACTCAAACATCTGAATAAGGCTCCTTTGATTCTGAGCATGGTAACCACAGTCTAGTGTTTGAAGTGTCCTCCGACATCCTGTAAGGCTGCATAACATCTATTTCTCCGAAGTGTGCATCATGCTCAAACTGTCCAGGGGCACTGCAGCATGCCCTGCGCTCCACCTCAACGTGAGTTCAGCATGACCACAGTGTAGGAGACACGACTATGGAACATTACATGCAGTGAGAGAGAAGGGGGAGGTTCATTAAAGTTCTGCTTTTTCTTTCAGTCAGTGTGGCCTCTCCGCTACCTCTGAACGATGTCACTGATCTCTTTGACAGACGAGAGCAGCTTGCTGAAGTCCTGCTGTGCTCCGCTGGTGCCCCCAGTGGCAGCAGGGCAGATCTGCAGCTCACGCAGGCTACTCTCCAGTTTGTTGATGGCCTCGCGGAAGGCAAACTTGTTCCTCATCTGCTGGATGGACTCCACGTAGCTGACGCAGTACTTGGACAGGTTCTTGCCCGCCTCCAGCACGGCACTGTGGCTGCCAGTCTGCTCAGAGTTGCGTCCGATGGCGGCACGCAGCAGCTCCGTGCCCTCCAGGACCATCTCCCTGGTGATGGCAGAGTTGGGCTGGCGCTCTGGGGGCGCACGCGTCTTCCTTAGGGAGCGGCGGGTGTTCATGAGGGGGATGAAGGCTGTGGGAGAGGTCTGGTCTCCTGGGGAGGAGAGGGAGGAGAAGCCCAGGGGGCTGGAGGTGGAGCCAGACACTGAGGAAGAGGAGGTCTTTGACGGCTGTGGTTTAGAGGAGGTGCTGAGGCTGAGTTTCTTGTGGCCCTCCAGGAGAGAGCGAGCTTGGTCACTGGGGCTGGATGGGTTGTGGGAGTCTGAGGCCTTGGCTTTGGTGTCTGTGGGAGAGGGGAGCTCCTGAGTGGGGCTGCGGGAGATCTTGCCTGACTTGGCACTGGAGGGCGGGGGTGGAGGGGGAGCAGGCTTGGGCTTCTGGAACTTGCCTCTCTCCCTGTGACCGGAGGAGTCCAGGTTGTGTTTGTGGCGGCGGGCCCTGCACTCGTCCCCAGCTGCCCCCAGAGTGGGAAACACGTTGGGCTTGAGCAGCTCGGCCTGCAGGGCGCTGGTCTTGGAGCTGTCTACCCCCTGCCCTGGAAGCCTCCTACTAAGCTTGGGCGTCAGGGGGCTGGACTCCGCATCCTTAAACACCTCATCTGATGGATCCTCTGTCTTCTTGGGCAGGCGGGGTGGGGGGGTGAGGGCGCCCATGCGAGGGATGCTGATCTCTGGCTTCTCGTTGGCCCTCTTGCGGGGCAGGGCGGGCTTCCCCCCGAAGGTACCCGAGTCAAAATGGCCTTTGTGCAGGTCGCGGGGCAGCGTGACTGACTTCCACTCAGAGCGATCCGAGCCTGGGGACATGCTGGAGGCCGAGGAGGAGCGCAGGAAACGTTTCGAGTTAGATACTATATCCTCCTCGCTGGGTGGAGTGGTGGCAGTCTTACCACTTACACTGGGCACCACCGGCGTACACTTCTTCCTGGCATGCTGAGGGGGGAACAAGGGGCCCGGGTAGGTGGGCGCCCCATTGGTAATACCTCCTGCCCCATTGTTGTTAGCACCCAGAACCTTGTTGGGATCGTTGGTATGTGTATCACTGAAGTTGCCGTTGTTAAAGTCGTCTCGGTGGTCAGGCGCCAGCCCCCGTCTCTCCGGGTGTCCGTCCATCTCCCTGAAAGAGCTGCTGCGTTTGGGCGGGGCGGGCGCCGTCTTCTTCTTCTTCTTGATGAGGTTGAAGAGGCTGTTGCGGGACTTGTCCTTGTCTTTGGGCAGCAGGCGGTCGTCCTCGTTCAGGTTGCTGTCCAGGAACGGACGCTCTTTTCTGGGGAGCATGGGGGACACAGCCACCTCCGGCTCCAAAGCGTCTGGGTGAACACACAGACATGCATATCATCAATTGAACACTCAATAAATTGTCCCAAAGCTCTTTTGACATCTGTTAAATATGGGTTAAAAACACTTAAGGGTGCATTGAGAAGAGGGGTGTGTTAGGCGAGTCTCACCAGGGCTGTCTCCATCTCGGTCCACGTTCCTACGGAGGGTCCTGGTCTTGGTGGGCAGTTGTGGAGCCTGCTGCATGGGGCCCAGCACCACCTTCTTCCCTTTCTTGCCCAACTCCTTCTCCACCTCTGTCACATGACACACACACCAGCATCAGAGACTGTGTATTAACCTACTTCTTGCTCCTATAACCTTTAAACAGCTCTGAAGTACAGCACCTGGAAAACAGATGGCAAATTAACTCCTCTAAGCTGAAAGATTACTGACCCAAATATTGTCTGGAAGTGCTTAGAAGCTATTCTCTCTCAATCTGGTTTGATCTAGCACACAACCTACAGATAATACCTCAAATTGAAGAGTTACAGTTGTCTTAAATTCAGCTATAACGTGAGTAATTGTGACAATATAAGGACACTCACCGTCAGAGATGCTGGACTCCTGAAACATGGTCTCAAAGGCCTGGTGGGTCTCAGCAAAGGAGGGCCGTTCGGTCGGGTTCCACTTCCAGCCTGGGAGATAGGGAGAGAACAGGAAATGAGGTTTGGTACCAAACACAAAACTGTCTGCATGATATGAATGTGTCTGGTTATTTCACATTCAGTGATTTTTCAATATTGGCAGACATGTTTCAACTATATTGAACAAAAAGAAACACAACATGCAACAATTTCAAAGATTTTACTGAGTTACGGGATATAGAAGGAAATAAGTAATTTAAAATAAATAAATTAGGTCGTAATCTATGCATTTCACATGACTGGGAATACAGATACCTTAAAAAAAAGGTAGGGGCGTGGATCAGAAAACCAGTCAGTATCTGTTGTGACCACCATTTGCCTCATGCAGCGCGACATATCTTCTTTGCATAGAGTTGATCAGGCTGTACATTTGGGCCTGTGGAATGTTGTCCCACTCATCTTCAATGGCTGTGCGAAGTTGCTGGATATTGGTGGGAACTGGAACTTTGTCGTACACATCGATCCAGAGCATCCCACACATGCTCAATTGGTGACATGTCTGGTGAGTATGGCCATGGAAGAACTGGGACAATTACAGCCTCCAGGAATTGTGTACCGATCCTTGCGACGAGGGGCCATGCATTATCATGCTAAAACATGGTGATGGCAGCGGATTAATGGCACGACAATGGGCATCAGGATCTCATCACAGTATCTCTGTGCACTCAAATAGCTATTGATAAAATGCAATTGTGTTCGTTGTTTGTAGCTTATGCCTGACCAAACCATAACTGCACTGTCACAACGTTGACATCAGCAAACTGCTCCCCAACACGACGCCATACACAAGGTCTGTGGATAGTGAGGCCGGTTGGACGTACTGCCAAATTCTCTAAACTGACGTTGGAGGCGGCTTATGGTAGAGAAATTAACATTCTCTGGCAACAGCTCTGGTGGACATTTCTGCAGTCAGCATGCCAATTGTACGCACCCTCAAAACTTGAGACATCGGTGGCCATTGTGTTGTGTGACAAAACGGCACATTTTAGATTAGCCTTTTATTATCCCCAGCACAAGGGGCTCCTGTGTAATGATCATGCTGTTTAATCAGCTTCTTGATATGCCACAGCTGTCAGGTGGATGGATTATATATAGTACTTCCGGTGCCGACAGAGATGGCTGCCTCGCTTCGCGTTCCTAGGAAACTATGCAGAATTTTGTTTTTTTTACGTGTTATTTCTTACATTGGGACCCCAGGTAATCTTAGGTTTCATTTACATACAGTCGGGAAGAACTACTGAATATAAGAGCAACGTTAACTCACCATCAGTACGACCAGGAATATGACTTTCGCGAAGCGGATCCTGTGTTTTGCCTTCCAACAAGGACAATGGAATGGATCTCAGCCTGCGACCCAAAACAACGGCGTCGTAAAAGAGGCAAACGAAGCGGTCTTCTGGTCAGGCTCTGGAGACGGGCACATCACGCACCACTCCCCAGCATACTACTCGCCAATGTCCAGTCTCTTGACAACAAGGTTGATGAAATCCGAGCAAGGGTAGCATTCCAGAGAGACATCAGAGACTGTAACTTTCTTTGCTTCACGGAAACATGGCTCACTCGAGAGACGCTAACGGAGTCGGTGCAGCCAGCTGGTTTCTTCACGCATCGCGCCGACAGAAACAAACATCTTTCTGGTAAGAAGAGGGGCGGGGGCGTATGCCTTATGATTAACGAGACGTGGTGTGATCACAACAACATACAGGAACTCAAGTTAGAATTCCTCACAATCAAATGTCGACTGCATTATCCACCAAGGGAATTCTCTTCAATTATAATCACAGCCGTATATATTCCCCAAGCAGACACATCGATGGCCTTGAACAAACTTTATTTGACTCTTTGCAAACTGGAAACCACCTATCCCGAGGCTGCATTCATTGTAGCTGGGGATTTTAACAAGGCTAATCTGAAAACAAGACTCCCTAAAATGTATCAGCATATCGATTGCGCAACCAGGGCTGGTAAAACCTTGGATCATTGCTATTCTAACTTCCGCGACGCATATAAGGCCCTCCCCCGCCCTCCTTTCGGAAAAGCTGACCACAACATTTTGTTGCTCCCTGCCTACAGACAGAAACTAAAACAAGAAGCTCCCGCGCTCAGGTTTGTTCAACGCTGGTCCAACCAATCTGATTCCACGCTTCAAGACTGCTTCGATCACGTGGACTGGGATATGTTCCGCATTGCTTCCAACAACAACATTGACGAATAGGCTGATTCGGTGAGCGAGTTCATTAGAAAGTGCATTGCCGATGTCGTTCCCATAGCAATGATTAAAACATTCCCAAACCAGAAACCGTGGATTGATGGCAGCATACCCATGAAACTGAAAGCGCGAACAACTGCTTTTAACCAGGGCAAGGTGACCGGAAAAATGACCGAATACAAACAGTGTAGCTATTCCCTCCGCACGGCAATCAAACAAGCTAAGCGTCAGTATAGAGACAAAGTAGAGTCACAATTCAACGGCTCAGACACAAGAGGTATGTATTAGGGTCTACAGTCAATCACAGATTACAAAGAGAAAACCAGCCCTGTCACGGACCAGGATGTCTTGCTCCCAGGCAGACTAAATAATTTTTTGTCCGCTTTGAGGACAATATAGTGCCACTGACACGGCCCGCAACCAAAACCTGCGGACTCTCCTTCACTGCAGCCGACATGAGTAAAACATTTAAACGTGTTAACCCTCGCAAGGCTGCAGGCCCAGACGGCATCCCCAGACGGCATCCCCAGCCGCGTCCTCAGAACATGCGCAGATCAGCTGGCTGGTGTATTTGCGGACATATTCAATCAATCCTTATCCCTGTCTGCTGTTCCCACATGCTTCAAGAGGGCCACCATTTCCCTGTTCCCAAGAAAGCTAAGGTAACTGAGCTAAACGACTACCGCCCCGTAGCACTCACTTCCGTCATCATGAAGTGCTTTGAGAGACTAGTCAAGGACCATATCACCTCCACCCTACCTGACACCCTAGACCCACTCCAATTTGCTTACCGCCCAAATAGGTCCACAGACGACGCAATCTCAACCACACTGCCCTAACCCATCTGGACAAGAGGAATACCTATGTGAGAATGCTGTTCATCGACTACAGCTCAGCATTTAACACCATAGTACCCTCCAAACTCGTCATCAAGCTCGAGACCCTGGGTCTCGACCCCGCCCTGTGCAACTGGGTACTGGACTTCCTGACGGACCGCCCCCAGGTGGTGAGGGTAGGTAACAACATCTCTACCCCGCTGATCCTCAACACTGGGGCCCCACAAGGGTGAGTTCTGGGCCCCCTCCTGTTCCCTCCTCCTGATGGGACAGTAGTGGAGAGGGTAGTAAGTTTTAAGTTCCTCGGCGTACACATCACGGACAAACTGAATTGGTCCCCCCACACAGACAGCGTCGTGAAGAAGGCCTCAGGAGGCTAAAGAAATTCGGTTTGTTACCAAAAGCACTCACAAACTTCTACATATGCACAATCGAGAGCATCCTGTCGGGCTGTATCACCGCCTGGTACGGCAACTGCTCTGCCCACAACCGTAAGTCTCTCCAGAGGGTAGTGAGGTCTGCACAACGCATCACCGGGGGCAAACTACCTGCCCTCCAGGACTCCTACACCACCCGATGTCACAGGAAGGCCATAAAGATCATCAAGGACAACAACAACCCGAGCCACTGCCTGTTCACCCCGCTATCATCCAGAAGGCGAGGTCAGTACAGGTGCATCTAAGCAGGGACCGAGAGACTGAAAAACAGCTTCTATCTCAAGGCCATCAGACTGTTAAACAGCCACCACTAACATTGAGTGGCTGCTGCCAACACACTGACTCAACTCCAGCCACTTTAATAATGGGAATTGATGGGAATTGATGTAAAATATATCACTAGCCACTGTAAACAATGCTACTTAATATAATGTTTACATACCCTACATTACTCATCTCATATGTATATACTGTAGTCTATATCATCTACTGCATCTTTATCTATATACATGTATCACTAGCCACTTTAAACTATGCCACATTGTTTACATACCCTACATTACTCATCTCATATGTATATGTATATACTGTACTCTATATCATCTACTGCATCTTTATCTATATACATGTATCACTTGCCACTTTAAACTATGCCACATTGTTTACATACCCTACATTACTCATCTCATATGTATATACTGTACTCGATACCATCCACTGTATCTTGCCTATGCCGTTCTGTACCATCACTCATTCATATATCTTTATGTACATATTCTTTATCCCTTTACACTTGTGTGTATAAGGTAGTAGTTTTGGAATTGTTAGGTTAGATTACTTGTTGGTTATTACTGCATTGTCGGAACTAGAAGCACAAGCATTTCGCTACACTCGCATTAACATTTGCTAACCATGTGTATGTGACAAATAAATTTGATTTGATTTATATATTATATTGACAGGGATGTCAACAAATTTGTGAACAAAATTTGATAGAAATAAGCTTTTTGGCGTAAGGAACATTTCTGGGATCTTTTATTTCAGCTCATGAAACATGGGACCAACACTTTACATGTTGCGTTTATATTTTTGTTCAGTATAGTTAGTCATTAAGCACTCAATGACTTCATTCCAGTAGACATTAAACAAACAAAACATGATGAAGGTAGTTAGAGAACTATTTTGAGAAGCCAGGCTGTGCCATTTAGACATAGACAGATGTATGTGTACTCACAGGCCCTCATGAGCTGGTAGACCTTCTCTGGGCAGCCCTCCGGACGGTCCATGCGGTAGTCCTTCTCTAGGAGCTCATACACCTGGGAGAGGTCTATGCCAGGGTACGGAGACATCCCATAGGTGGCGATCTCCCACAGCAACACTCCGAACGCTAGGAGTTTGGGATAACAAAGTACAGAGATTAGTCTATTTGCATGCCAAAACAAGACTATGACATTGTAATTACAATGACATAAATAATTCTAAATATCAGAAATACATTTGTCATTGAGTTACTGTGTCATCTTCAAACTCACCCCAGACGTCAGATTTGATGGAGAACTTGTTGTAGGCCAGGCTCTCCGGGGCGGTCCACTTGATGGGGAACTTGGCCCCAGCGTGGGCCGTGTACGTGTCCCCCGTCATCAGCCTGCTCAGCCCGAAGTCTGCCACCTTCACCAGGTGGTTCTCCCCCACCAGACAGTTACGGGCTGCCAGGTCCCTGGAGCACAGAGCGAAAACAGAGGAGCATGATGTATTTTTTTAGGATGGCAATTCTCTTCTAATATCTATGTCTTTAGGTGTTGTCTGTTACGTGGGCACTTGAGTATGAAGCTGAGTCTCAACAAGCTTGACAATTAAAAGCAAATTGGGGAATCGACAAGAGGACATAAATCACATCTTCTAGGCCATAATAAAACATGCTGGGGCAAAGTCAATCTCACAGCAACAGCGCACATATGATATTTCTGTCTGGGGGAGGGCAAATGATAGGCAAGAGTGAGGGGCAGGGGAGGTTAGTGAAAGGTAAGAAATGCAAAGAAAGAGAAACTGAGGTTAAGCTAGTGTCATGTCTCACCTGTGGATGAAGTTCTTCCTCTCCAGGTACTCCATGGCGGAGGAGATCTGCGTGGCCATGTAGAGCAGCACCACAGCGTTCACCTCCTCCCTGTTACACTCCCTCAGGTAGTCCAGCAGGTTGCCATGGGTCATGAACTCTGTGATGATGTAGAATGGGGGCTCCCGCGTGCACACGCCTGGCAGAGAGAGAGAGGCAGAGTTAGTCACAGCACTGACAATGGCAGTACAGTGTGGCATTTCACAAAGAGACAATTAAGACTGAGGGCTCTAGTTAAAAGTAGTGCAATATCAAGGGAATTAGGGTGCTGTTTGAGACGCAGCCTGAGACATAACCCAGTAACTCACCCAGTAGCTGTACCAGGTTGGGGTGTTTGATCTCCTTCATGACAGCAGCCTCCTTTAGGAACTCCTCCACCTCCATGGTGTCCTCCTGAGTGGGTGAGAACAGGGCCAGAGGGTCAACCACACACATCAGGTGAAAATATATTCAGAGTTAGATACATCTACACTGCCTTCAGAAAGCATTCATACCCCTTGACATATTCCACATTTTGTTTAATGCAAACAGGATGTTTTAGAATATTTGTATTCTGTAAAGGCTTCCTTTTCACTCTGTCATGTAGGTTAGTATTGTGGAGTAATGACAATGTTGTTGATCCATCCTCAGTTTTCTCCGATCACAGCCATTAAACTCTAACTGTTTTAAGTCAATTTCAATTTACAAAAAAACCCAGATGTTTTTCGTCTATTGAGCTTCTAGTCATTTTATAGCTACTGTTTACAGGCCTCCTGGCCCATATACAGCGTTCCTCACTGAGTTCCCTGAATTCCTATCGGTCCTTGTAGTCATAGCAGATAATATTCTAATTTTTGGTGACTTTAATATTCACATGGACAAGTCCACAGACCCACTCCAAAAGGCTTTCGGAGCCATCATCGACTCAGTGGGTTTTGTAAAAACATGTCTCTGGACCTACTCACTGCCACAGTCATACTCTGGACCTAGTTTAGTCCCATGGAATAAATGTTGTGGATCTTAATGTTTTTCCTCATAATCCTGGACTATCGGACCACCATTTTATTACGTTTGCAATCGCAACAAATAATCTGCTCAGACCCCAACCAAGGAGCATCAAAAGTCGTGCTATAAATTCTCAGACAACCCAAAGACTCCTTGATGCCCTTTCAGACTCCCTCTGCCTACCCAAGGACGTCAGAGGACAAAAATCAGTTAACCACCTAACTGAGGAACTCAATTTAACCTTGCGTAATACCCTAGATGCAGTTGCACCCCTAAAAACTAAAAACATTTGTCATAAGAAACTAGCTCCCTGGTATACAGAAAATACCCGAGCTCTGAAGCAAGCTTCCAGAAAATTGGAACGGAAATGGCGCCACACCAAACTGGAAGTCTTCCGACTAGCTTGGAAAGACAGTACCGTGCAGTATCGAAGAGCCCTCACTGCTGCTCGATCATCCTATTTTTCCAACCTAATTGAGGAAAATAAGAACAATCCAAAATGTATTTTTTATACTGTCGCAAAGCTAACTAAAAAGCAGCATTCCCCAAGAGAAGATGGCTTTCACTTCAGCAGTAATAAATTCATGAACTTCTTTGAGGAAAAGATCATGATCATTAGAAAGCAAATTATGGACTCCTCTTTAAATCTGTGTATTCCTCCAAAGCTCAGTTGTCCTGAGTCTGCACAACTCTGCCAGGACCTAGGATCAAGGGAGACACTCAAGTGTTTTAGTACTATATCTATTGACACAATGATGAAAATAATCATGGCCTCTAAACCTTCAAGCTGCATACTGGACCCTATTCCAACTAAACTACTGAAACAGCTGCTTCCTGTGCTTGGCCCTCCTATGTTGAACATAATAAATGGCTCTCTATCCACCGGATGTGTACCAAACTCACTAAAAGTGGTAGTAATAAAGCCTCACTTGAAAAAGCCAAATCTTGACCCAGAAAATATTAAAAACTATCGGCCTATATCGAATCTCCCATTCCTCTCAATTGTTTTTTAAAAAGCTGTTGCGCATCAACTCACTACCTTCTTGAAGACAAACACTGTATACGAAATGCTTCAGTCTGGTTTTAGACCCCATCATAGCACTGAGACACTTGTGAAGGTGGTAAATTACATTTTAATGGCATCAAACCGAGGCTCTGCATCTGTCCTCGTGCTCCTAGACCTTAGTGCTGCTTTTGATACCATCGATTGAAACCCAAATTGGTCTACACGGACAAGTTCTGGCCTGGTTTAGATCTTATCTGTCGGAAAGATATCAGTTTGTCTCTGAATGGTTTGTCCTTGACAAATCAACTGTAAATGTCTGTGTTCCTCAAGGTTCCGTTTTAGGACCACTATTGTTTTCACTATATATTTTACCTCTTGGGGATGTCATTCGAAAACATAATGTTAATTTTCACTGCTATGCGGATGACACACAGCTGTACATTTTAATGAACACGGTAAAGCCCAAAAATTGCCTTCGCTAGAAGCCTTTGTTTCAGACATAAGGAAGTGGATGGCTGCAAACGTTCTACTTTTAAACTTGGACAAAACAGAGATGCTTGTTCTAGGTCCCAAGAAACAAAGATCTTCTGTTGAATCTGACAATTAATCTTGATGGTTGTACAGTCGTCTCAAATAAAACTCTGAAGGACCTTAGCGCTACTCTGGACCCTGATCTCTATTTTGACAAACATATCAAGACTATCAAGGACAGCTTTTTTTCATAACACGTAACATTGCAAAAAACGTAACATTGCAAAAATCAGAAACTTTGTCCAAAAATGATGCAGAAAAATGTATCCAAGCTTTTGTTACTTCTAGGTTAGACTACTGCAATGCTCTACTTTCCGGCTACCCGGATAAAGCACTAAATACACTTCAGTTAGTGCTAAATACTGCTGCTAGAATCCTGACTAGAACCCCAAAATTGTATCATATTACTCCAGTGCTAGCCTCCCTAAACTGGCTTCCTGTTAAGGCAAGGGCTGATTTCAAGGTTTTACTGCTAACCTACAAAGCATTACATGGGCTTGCTCCTGCCTATCTTTCCGATTTGGTCCTGCCGTACATACCTACAAGTACGCTACGGTCACAAGATGCAGGCCTCCTAATTGTCATCCCTAGAATTTCTAAGCAAACAGCTGGAGGTAGGGCTTTCTCCTATAGAGCTCCATTTTTATGGAATGGTCTGCCTACCCATATGAGAGAAGCAGACTCGGTCTCAACCTTTAAGTCTTTATTGAAAACTCATCTCTTCAGTAGGTCCTGTGATTGAGTGTAGTCTGGCCCAGGAGTGTGAAGGTGGACGGAAAGGCTCTGGAGCAACGAACCACCCTTGCTGTCTCTGCCTGGTCAGTTCCCCTCTCTCCACTGGGATTCTCTGCATCTAACCCTATTACAGGGGCTGAGTCACTGGCTTACTGGTGCTCTTCCATGCCGTCCCTAGGAGGGGTGCGTCACTTGAGTGGGTTGAGTCACTGATGTGATCTTCCTGTCTGGGTTGGCGCCCCCCCTTGGGTTGTGCCGTTGGGGGAGCTCTTTGTGGGATATACTCGGCCTTGTCTCAGGATGGTAAATTGGTGGTTGAAGATATCCCTCTAGTGGTGTGGGGGCTGTGCTTTGGCAAAGTGGGTGGGGTTATATCCTGCCTGTTTGGCCCTGTACAGGGGTATCATCGGATGGGGCCACAGTGTCTCCTGACCCCTCCTGTCTCAGCCTCCAGTATTTATGCTGCAGTAGTTTATGTGTCGGGGGGCTAGGGTCAGTTTGTTATATCTGGAGTATTTCTCCTGTTTTATCCGGTGTCCTGTGTGAACTTAAGTACGCTCTCTCTAATTCTCTCTTTCTCTCTCTCTCTCTCGGAGGACCTGAGCCCTAGGACCATGTCTCAGGACTACCTGGCATGATGACTCCTTGCTGTCCCCAGTCCACCTGGCCGTGCTGCTGCTCCAGTTTCAACTGTTCTGCCTGCGGCTATGGAACCCTGACCTGTTCACCGGACGTGCTACCTGTCCCAGACCTGCTGTTTTCAACTCTCTAGAGACAGCAGGAGCGGAAGAGATACTCTCAATGATCGGCTATGAAAAGCCAACTGACATTTACTCCTGAGGTACTGACCTGTTGCACCCTCGACAACCACTGTGATTATTGTTATTTGACCATGCTGGTCATTTATGAACATTTGAACATCTTGGCCATGTTCTGTTATAATCTCCACCCTGCACAGCCAGAAGAGGACTGGCCACCCTCATAGCCTGGTTCCTCTCCAGGTTTCTTCCTAGGTTTTGGCCTTCCTAGGGAGTTTTTCCTAGCCACCGTGCTTCTACACCTGCATTGCTTGCTGTTTGGCGTTTTAGGCTGGGTTTCTGTACAGCACTTTAATATATCATCTGATGTAAGATAGGCTATTTAAATAAATTTGATTTTAAAATCACCATTGGCCTCATGGCGAAATCCTTGAACAGCTTCCTTCCTCTCCGGTAACTGAGTTAGGAAGGACGCCTGTATCTTTATAGTGACAGGGTGCATTGATACACCATCCAAAGTGTAATTAATAACTTCACCATGCTCAAAGGGATATTCAGTGTTTGCTTTTTAATTTAGTTATTTTTACTCATCTATCAATAGGTTCCCTTCTTTGCGAGGCATTGGAAAACCTCCCTGGTCTTTGTAGTTGAATCTGTGTTTGACAATCACTGCTTGACTGAGGGGCCTTACAGATAATTGTATGTGTGGGGTACAGCGATGAGGTAGTCATTAAAAAACTATGTTAAACACAATTATTGCACACAAGTCCATGCAACTTATTATGTGACTTGTTCAGCAATCTTTTTACTCCTGAACTTTAGGTTTGCCATAAGAAAGGGTTTGAATATTTATTGACTCAAGCCATTTCAATTAATTTATCATTTCAAAAAACATAAATCCTCTTTGACATTATGTGGTATTGTGTATGCCAGTGAACAAAAATCTAAATCTAATCCATTTTAAATCCAGGCTGTAACAAAATGTGGAAAAAGTCCAGGGGTGTGAATACTTTGATGGCACTGTAGACTATACGTATGGCTAGCTTCACATGTTTCTACCTATAGATGCGTTACAATAAGTGTGTTTGCTCAGCAGATGTCTAAACGGGGTAACCTTCTTCTGTTCTACACCAGGTGGTGGTATACTCAGCACAGTTCCCAGTTCCCATCACACCATCCTGAAACTCCACTGTTATTTTACAACTGCCTAACTAAGACTACAAGCAGCTAAAAGACAATATTGACAACTGCACTTTTAACTACTACAAAAAATAAATACAAAAATAAAACAAAAACACTGTCATCAAGTCATTCTGATGGTTTAATCCCCCTCCCGAGACTCCCAACAAACCCCCTGAGACGTGTACCTTGAGGGTCTTGACGGCCACGGTGAGGCTGTACTTCTTCCAGATCCCCTCGTAGACCTCTCCGTACTGGCCCCCGCCCAGCTTGTGCTTCATGGTGATGTCGGTGCGCTCCATCTCCCACTTGTCATAGTTGGGTGACACGCCATAGATGGTGGGCTTGTTGCGTTTGGGCGCCGGGTAGTGCAGTGTGGTGATGAGGCCATCGGCTACCGTGGAGTGGTGGTGAACCAGCTCTGCCAGGGTGTTGAATCGACTCTCAGACGACACATATAGCTGGGGTAAGGGAGAAGAGGGAAGAGACCATTTCCAGTTGAGACTATGACTGTTAAGCCCATAACAGAAAGGAGATTCAATGACCTTGGGAGTGAGAGGTTGGTTGGAGCAACACCGGAGATGTGGGTTTAAATCCAGCTCGAGTTACATCGACGTTAAATAGGTAACTTTACATTAAAGTGTCTAATAGATGAACACCAAAGAGGATAGATAAATGATTCTGTAGTATGAATCACCTGAACTGGCTGGATATGATAATGTGTGGAAAAGCAGCACACTCAGAAAGCACGGAGAGCAAGAAAAGCACTTTCCAGCAGCAGATGATCTCTGGCGAGAGATATTGGTCAAGGCTGACTGAACACAGTCTTTTCCATTGTCCATGTCTTATATAAGACCACAGTCCCAGATCCTGTGTTCCACTGTGGAAACATTCCGCACTCTTCATATCTGGATGGATTTCCAGAGTTTATAACATAATTTAAATGGAGATAATGTAAGTAGGTACTAACTGAGTAGGTAGGTCGTGAAAGAACCTGAAAAGAGCCGCATCCGAAGGTCCGGAACAATAAAGAGGCCTGTTCCGTTGTTCAACTACCTCACAATCAGCTTAAAGCTCCAACTTGACCACTTATCAGGGCCTGTCTCAGTAAAAACCATCCAAGCGGGAGCTCTATTTCATTAACACAAGAATCTGGGCTGATCAGAATACTGTCAATCACTGTGTTGTGTGGGGGTGATATGAGGAGTGTTCCACAGACAGGAGAGGTACACATATTGGGAAAGTCTGCATTCCAGCCGGCTGATTGTGAGCACAGTGGGAGATAGCGGAACTGCAGGGGATAGGGAGGGTAGGAGATTGATACTTTAACACACACACGCACGAGACCAGTGTGTGTGTGTCATTTTGTCTACGTGTGTGTGTTTGTGTGCGCGTGCTGGTCTGGTGTGGAACAGAGGTCGTTTGGAGCATTCCTCTCGTGCATGCCGTTCCACTCGCTCACCTCTGTGCAGTGAGGAATGCTGGGATCCGTATGACATAGAAAGGATGGCAGCTGTCCTGCGGTGGAGGTGGTTTACCTCAGCTGGCCTGACAGACAGCTGGGTTAAGAGAGGGGAG
This sequence comes from Oncorhynchus tshawytscha, assembly GCF_018296145.1. Lineage (NCBI taxonomy): Eukaryota > Metazoa > Chordata > Actinopteri > Salmoniformes > Salmonidae > Oncorhynchus > Oncorhynchus tshawytscha. The sequence continues at coordinate 21,530,868 of NC_056448.1, read as the reverse complement.
AAGACAGCTGGCAGACTGACTATCCTAATACTCATACGACTTCTTTCCCAGTCTCCATTCCTCCTGACCACTAATAACGGTTGGTATAGCACAATAACAGTGTGTCCTAACAGTCACATACAGCCTCCTTTCCTTCAAACGGACAGGCTTCTGCAATGAATGATGATGCTGGTTGAGCTGAAAATATAATAGGTTGATAATTAACTATTAAGTACCGATTTTTCCACTCACTGTATTTTCACCTGGATTTGGTCTTCAGCATCTTTCTATTGAGGTCAGTGGTCATGAAGGAGAGGAGAGGCCATTTTAGAGTGTTGAAATATAGGCCTCTAACCTTAACCAGTTCCAGACCTGCCGTGTCCTCTCTAAATGAGCCTTTCCCAGAGGGGGTACAGTAAGCTGCTCTGTGGAGACCTCCACTAAAGCCCACTGTCTGCCTTGGCCACAGCTTAATGGGCTGTATAACCAGAGGAGCTCAGTGAGACAGTCATGCCACTTACAGCTGCCTCCAATAATCACTTAACTAGAGAGAGAGGTACAACCCCATGGATGTTTAGGACTTGGGGACATAGGACTCTGGCAGTGGTGGGAAAAGTACCCAATTGTCATACTTGAGTAAAAGTACCTTAACAGAAAATGACTTAAGTAAATGTTGCCCAGTACAACCCTACTTGAGTAAAAGTCTTAAAGCATTTGGTTTTAAATATACGTAAGTATCAAAAGTAAAAGTAGAAATAATTTCAAATTCCTTATGTTAAGCAAACCATATGGCACAATTTTCTAATTTTTATTTACGGCTAGCCAGAGGCATGCTCCAACACTCAGACATCATTTACAAACGAAGCATGTGCTTAGTGAGTTCGCCAGACGAAAGGCAGTAGGGATGACCAGGGGTGTTCTCTTGACAATTGTGTGAATTAGATCATTTTCCTGTCAGGCTAAGCAGTCAAAATGTAACGAGTACATTTGGGTGTCAGGGAAAATGTATGGAGTAAAAAGTATAATATTTTCATAAAGTACATAAATGTAGTGAAGTAAAAGTAGCCAAAAATATAAAATAGTAAAGTAAAGATACCCCCAAAATACAAATTAAGTAGTACTTTCAAGTATTTTTACTTAAGTACTTACACCATTGGTCTCTGTCTGGGCACCTTTACATATGGAGATGTGAGGTGATAGAGTAGAGGTAGGTGGTGTGTGTGTACTGTATATCCTCACCTTCCCGTCAGAGGCCGTGTTGATCCTGTAATGGTAGACGCGACCCTCGTAGCGCAGTGAGATAGACCTCTGCCCGGGGCTGCTCTCGCTCTCCCTGACCAGGAAGCTGCCGTTGATACCAGAGCTGAGCAGGTACTCAGCAGCGTTGCGCGACACAGGCCCATGGTACCAGCTGTGCTTCTCCAGGCTGTTGACCGGGGTGATGTAGTTACTGGGCACCCAGCCCTGGCCGTGGTTGGTCTGTGCCTCGCACCACTCCCCATTATGGTTATAACCCAGGACTCGCAGCTTCTCTCCTGCAGCACGGGTGGACATGCCATTAGGGTGAAAGCAGGGGAAACTACAGAGGGATTCTACACTACATGCGAGACCTTTAAGGAGTACGGCAGGCGGTTTATATAGACACCACTCCAAGTAGATTTCTACTGGTTAAAGGAGAAACTTCACATGTAAAAGAGACTTACTATAGAATGGTTAATTGGTTGCTATAAATGACTAGTATAGTTACCATCCTAAAGGTTCTACATTCCACACAATTGAGGCAATGCTTGCGCGGAGCTTGTGCTAACGTTTATTTCCAGTTGCATCATAGACCAACATGAAAGTGCCACATACTCAGTATTCTGAGACTGAGCCAGAGTGGTTAATCCACTGTATCTAATGTAATGTTTACTCAGATTGTGACACTGGGTTTTTTTCCCATTGGTTATGGGGTTAGCAGGGTTGACGTCACTGTCTGATCCTGGTTTCAGACTCAGCATAGCGGCTCAGCATAAACTACAATTCACAAGAGAGTTTAATGCAAAAGTGTATTAGTTAATAATATATGTATTTTTAAACATTAACATGAAAACTGTACTTTTCAATTTGGAGATATGAAGATACGATGCCAACCCAACTTGTTTCGTAAGAAGCCCTAATTGAAGCCCTAAATTCAATATTTTTTTTATAGACTTCTGTATAAAATCTACCCTTATATAGCCTTAGTGATACAACTATTAAAATTGCCTTATTACATAACGTATTTAGCCTTTTTATTTCCTGGTATTTAAATATGAATTTTTGCATCTCTCTCTCTCTCCTGCCTGCTGCATTGTGTTCCAGCCGCTCCAGTGGAAAGAGCTCTTTGCGACAATGGGACCAGCTATGCTAGTTAGCAATAGCAGTAGCAGGTAGCAACAGCGCTCGTCCAATGATTTGTTTTATGTTTTAACGCTGACACATGGAATCATTACGTTGTCTTAGCCTGTATATGTTCGACCTAGCTGACAATCAAGGAGAGATAGGGAACGGGACACAAATATGTGGATTTCCAGACAGTCTAAACCCTCCCCGTCCCCCCGAGAGGACACTGTATCCATCTCAGCGCAGCCAGAACTTTTAAATGAAGATAAAAACACAAGCAGTCACACACACACACACACACACACACACACAGTCCTGTTTATCTACCGCTGATAAGGGCCGTTTTGCACATTGACCCCATGACGAAGGCAGGTCCCTGACAACAATAAGACCAGAGATAGTATTTTCACACAGCCTGTTGATGCTCTCTGGTCTATGATGGACGGTTTTACTGTTAAACGTTTCAGAGCACAGAGACGGTTCTCTGACGGGAATCTAATGTACCCTCACAGAGACTGTTCTCTGACGGGAATCTAATGTACCCTCACAGAGACTGTTCTCTGACGGGAATCTAATGTACCCTCACAGAGACTGTTCTCTGACGGGAATCTAATGTACCCTCACAGAGACTGTTCTCTGACGGGAAACTAATGTACCCTCACAGAGACGGTTCTGTGATGGGTAACTAATGTGCCCTCACAGAGACGGTTCTCTGATGGGAAACTAATGTGCCCTCACAGAGACGGTTCTCTGATGGGAAACTAATGTGCCCTCACAGAGACGGTTCTCTGATGGGAAACTAATGTGCCCTCACAGAGACGGTTCTGTGATGGGAAACTAATGTACCCTCACAGAGACAGACTCACAGTGCAGAGCTGGGGACTGTTCCATTTCAAGTCACAGTACTGCATTTGATCGCAACTTTCTGTCACACACGCACTCACACACATTCTCTTACCTTTAGTTATGCTGAGAGTGTTGTCCCCACTGGCCACAAAGTCATACAGCGCAACAAAAAGGTTGGGGTCATTCTCGCTGGGCCCGGCCAACAGGTTCTCTTTTGAGTTCCAGCGGGCCGCTTCGGTCAGACCCTGGGGCTCAAAGTCTGGTCTCTGGAGAGCTTCTGGAACACACAACAGACAGGTCCAACGTGAGAACATGTCTTTATCTATTAAACAAGTGGACATTGGGGGAAAGAGCGAGATCGGGAACTGAGAGTGAGTCGATCAGATCTGTGTTAAATAAAGCAACAACTAATCAAGTCAATAGACTTTCTATCACCATGTCATAGAAACAGACATAAGAGAAAAATACATTCTCAATGTACTGACATTTCAGTCTTCAGGCTATTCCAGGAACACACACAGACACTTAACACATTACAAACACTAAAGTCATTCACACCTGTATATGTAGCCTGTTCTTTAAAGAGAAAACTCCCCCCGTCACACTGCAGGAACATTTCTCAGAAAAAGTTTCATGGTTGCACTATTGTGCTGGCCTGCACAGCAGCTGTGATTTGACTATGGTATTAAAGGCAGCAATATGAACTGAGATCTTTCATTAAGACCAGGCCGATAACATTATCCATCTCTGCACTACTTACCTTTCATTTCCTGGAGTACCACGGCTTTGCTTCAATTTCAAGACATTGTTTTCAATAACAAGACTCTCCAATAAGAGTTGACCCATCTTTGCCTGCAATGTTGTAGTAAGAAGGGAAATTCTAACTGTGATAAGCTTCCAATAAGGTCTGAAATAACACTGTTTACAGGCACTACAACAACAGATTATGCTCATTATACCCAAATAATGGGAGTTTGAGACCCTGAGAGGTATCTGGATGACACATCAATGTCAGCAGAACTAGAGAGAGAGAGTTGCAGAAGAGAGGTGGAAACAAAGGAAAGAGAAAGGGGAAGAGATAGGTGACTTCATTGTGTGGCCAAATCAGCTGTTTCAGCACCTTGCGCCTCTCACCACACACCTCCTCAGCTCAGACACGGCCTGAGAAAGCCAGGGAGAGACTTTTGATCATCTGCTGAGGCCATAGTGATACCCGAGAGAAAGGACAGGCCTGTTGGTAGTAGGCTAACCTACTGAGTTTATGCTAAACATTCCATTCAGGAGACAGGGAGGCTGTGATATAGTGAACCCTGGCAAAGCACTGATCCTTGATTGTTATGATCTTTATTTGTATCTTATGTCAAGCCAACAGCCCTGACAGAGCAATCTGGTGAAATGCAGACTGGAAGGCTATTTTGTGTTCTACTGTGGGCATACATAGCGTGATGAGAGCCACAGAGAGAGATCAAATAAATCCATGGTTACCACACACTGCTGACCGGCTGGGTGCTATGCGCTGGGGCTCTAACTGGGTGCTGGGCACAGGACAGACATTAGGGATGTGCATGATGAACATTCCTGAGGAGTCTGCGATAAGAGGCATCTGAACACATTCTGCTCCCCAGCATTGAGCCACTGGTAGAGGGGCCTCCTGTTAACAGTGGATAGGGATTGCAGAGCAAGAACTTAACCATTCAGACAATGAGCAGAAAGAAGGTCTCTCACTCTATAATCATTCATGACATTTGAGAATCCCTATCTTTCTAACTATAGGCTACAAGCACACGGGTACACATGAGGAAAGACGGCTTGATTTCTGAAAGTGAGCGGCTGAAATCAATTGAACTCCAAGGCTATGATTCAAGTCGGGAAAAATAAGCTCTTCGATTTTGGAGAATAAACATTGGCAAACGAAGGTTGCATGGTGACAAAATAACAGAGTTGGAGGAAGATAAACAAATGAGTGTACTGAGTAAGACATGAGAGGAGGGGGTGGAGGGGACAGACTGGTGTGTGGGCACTAGAACAGCCAACCCCCTACACATACTGTATGTCCATTTTACTGACCACAAACACCTCTGCTCTTAGTGAGTGAAGAGTGACAGCAGACTGATACACTGCATGATATCAGAGAGAGAAATGGAATGAGACTGAACATGAGGCTAAAAAGAAAGAAGGAAAGCTAGAAATCCAGCAGTAGCTCATGGAGAGGCGGGGATTACATCATATCCTGACTACATTACTGGGGAAGAGAATCCATCCAGCAGTGATGAAATATGTGGGGAAGAGAATCCATCCAGCAGTGATGAAATATGTGCGGAAATCGAGGCACTCTATGACAGAGATGGTATGAGTATTAGAGATGAACTGATGAGCTGAAACTAACCCCAGACACACTGACAGAACACAGGATACATAGATTGGCCTGGTGGAGTTTATCACAACCAGTACCTTCTTGACCTCAGATCAAAACACAGTAGGTCCAAACATTCCAGTTCCATGATGTAGAGCCAAGCCACATGAGGTGAAGGACGGAAAATAACTCACACTTGGGCGATTCTGTTGCATCACCTGGCTGTTGACAACTGTGACGGGTGACAAAGAGCTTGATGCTGGATCAAGCCTGAGATCTGGAGGTCTAACCACTGTTTGGAGATCCTATCTGGATCTGGTGCCGCTGTAGACTAGTTAGCTCCCCCCGGCTCTACTGTGGTTAGGTCAAACATTGGGGCATTAAACATTAGGGTGAGTGAACCTGCCACACAGAGGGGGACCGGTGTAAATTGCTAGGAGTTATTGAAGAATTTGCAACACATACTGTTGCTATCAGTAATGTCAACTGAAAGAAGAGTAAATTGGGGTTTATCTTTCCTCTTGCAAATTCATTCAGTGGATATTCTTCCAGAGGGAATTGCTTCATTTTTTAAGAGAAATACAGAACACTTCATTCCAAATCAGAGACTGTTCATTCAACATGCTTTTTGGTCCATCTTAATTTTGGTGTATGTAAAGTTATATGAAGATTAATCAACATTCACTTTGCTGGAATGTGTTCCGGGACCATTTTACGCAATCCTGGGAGAAATGGTGGAAAAACGTACTCAATTGTCATACTTGAGTAAAAGTAAAGACACCTTATTAATAGAAAATTAGGCAAGTAAAAGTGAAAGTCACTCAGTAAAATGCTACTGCAGTAAGTCTAAAAGTATTTGGTTTTAAATATACTTAAGTAGCAAAAGTAAATGGAATCGCTAAAATGTACTTAAGTATCAAAAGTAACAGTATAAATCATTTCAACTTCCTTATATTAAGCAAACCAGACGGCAGTTTTTTTTCTCCTTTCATTTACAGATAGCCAAGGGCACACTCCAACACTCAGAAATAATTTATAAACGAAGCATGTGTGTTTAGTGAGTGACAGATCAGCGGCAGTAGAGATGACCAGGGTTGTTCTCTTGATACGTGTGTGAATTGGACCATTTTCCTGTCAAAATGTAATGACTACTTTTGTGTGTCAGGGAAAATGTTTGGAGTAAAAAGTACATTATTTTCTTTAGGAATGTAGAAGTAAAAGTTGCCCAAAATATAAATAGTAAAGTAAAGTACAGATACCCCCAAAAAACGACTTAAGTAGTACTTTCAAGTATTTTTTTTACTTAAGTACTTTACACCACTGCCTGGGAGCATGTGACATGGGCCATTTCACAGTCTTCCATTACAAAACAATTTCACGGTTGAAACTCAATGTACTCTGGATTTCCCAGAATTCCATTAATCTTTGATTCAGGCTAATCCATTTAGCTCATCTTTGTTTCAAGTAGGGCAGAGTGTAGGCTTGGAAAAGAAGTACAATAGCACACTTTATAAGGCATTTAGTCCTAAAAAAAACCTCTACAACTCAGTTCAACTTGTCTTTGCACTTCATAACGTAGAAAAGCAATAAACAAGATGTAAATCTTAGCAAAGCACAAAAAGGAAAGTGTAGATTTAGATAAGATCCTCTCTCCTCATAAACAAAAGTAAAACGGGCCCAGCCGGGAATCAGATTTCCTTGTATCCCCCCTCTCTTTCCTCTGCACCGAGCCAGTGTGTCTGGCTTCCCTCTCCCTCCGCTCTCCCTCTCTCCCCCTCCTCCGCTTTCCAGAGCCCAGGAACGACAGAGGCTTAGAGAGCTCATCTTCTCCCTCTCTCGACCTTCTCACCTCCCTGGCCAGCACAACCAGCTCCTCTACACTGTCCTCTCCTTTCTTTCTCTGACCATCTTTGTCTTTCTCTGAGAATCAATCTCAAAACAAAAATCGCAATACCCCATGCCAACCCCCCTACAGCAGTTCCTCAAATTCTTACCTTCCAAGTAGCAGCTGGAGGAGGACGAGAGGCCTTTCTTAGATTTACACCCCACCAATTTCAGGCAAATCTCCAACATTTTCATTTGCTTTCTTTCGCTTCCACTTTAAAAATCTTGTTAGTTTGTCGGCCCAGTGTCCCTTCGGTTACCTTTCGACGGCAGATCAACAGAAAAAGTTTGAAATGTTTTGTGGTCGGTCATGAAAAGACAAAGAACATGAACAAAGAACAAGACAAAAAAGGTTAAGGAACAAGGGATTCTGCTTTTCTCCTCAGAATCTTTGGCTGTTATTACCCTTTTCTCTCCTCTCTTTCACCAAACAGAAAAGCGAACTCTGTGCTGCCAGCAAAGTCTACAAACTTTCTAGTCCAAGCGGCTCCATCTTTTTTTCTCTCTGGTCTTGGTTAGCTCCTCTCCGGAGGAGGCAGAAACGACCCAAAAGTGTCCGAAAGCGTGCTGGACATGCGGATGTGTCAGTTGAGTGGGCAGTAGGGCAGTCCGGATGGTGCCATTCCCGCTCCTGTCCCCTGTGTGTGTGTGTGTGTGTGTGTGTCCGTTAGCAGGAGAAGCACAGGGACTCACTCGTGCTACAGGCTGCCAACAAAGGGCCTCTTTCAGGATCTGCCTGCTGCACTGAATGACATCAGCTGGTTGGGCCCTCCCACCTCCCCCAACACACACTCAAGAAAGTGAGAGAGAGAACCACTATACACACACACCAAGAAGAACACAAACAGAAACACGTCAGTGTGCCAAAAACACATTCAAAAAGACAGATGAAACCTCTGTTGACAACAAAACTTGAAGTTAAAACTGAAAAGTCCATTCTGAAAAGTTTCTCTTTGTCCTTCTGTTTGAGAGAGTCACAAGACACTTTTTCTAAAGCCCCTCCTCCAGGACTTCAAACCCCACCCTCACTTCTCCCCCTCTTCCTCCCCCTTTCTCTTGCTCGGTTCTAAAATGTTTACAGGTTAGAGAGTGGGGTCTGGAAAATGGCTGGCTTTTTAAAGGCACAATAGTTGGAGCTTGGAGTAGAGAGCTATTACACAGTCAGATAACAGAGAAAAGCCCTCCCTTAACTTTTAAACTACTCAAATAAGGTTGAATTGCCCCGGGCTCTGTCAACTGGAGGTGAACTGTGATAACTGTGAAATCTAATATGTCTCAACTGATAAAATAAAGACATTCATCTAAAAGAAACATGCAGTGCCATGTGCTTCTAGGGAGAGAATGTTTGGCTGTTTCTGTGAGGAACAAAGAATCTCTGGCAGAAGTCAGGCACCCTTGCGACATGCCTTTCTCTAGCTCAGTCTTCCCTCAGCTGTCTTTAGAGTGGCCATCCATGTGTTCCGTCATACTTTAGCATCTTATGCCTTGGCAATGTTATCAACAAGAGTCACTTGAATGAATCGACAATTACAGGCACAACCATGCAGTTGCTCCAACACCAGAACATTGACACAATAAAAGGTGCAGAGGTAATTGTGGGTAAATTAAGTGTTACCACTATAGACGGAAGGCAATACTCAATATAGTCATAGACGGATAGACTTGCGACTTCAGTCGAGACCAGTATCCCTCAAAACAGCAGGTTATTCACTTCCCTTTATGCAGATGCTGTGTGTGTGTGTGTGTGTGTGTGTGTTACCTCTGCAGAGATCAGAGGCACACTTCAGCGGGTGACTCCAGACTGGCTGGAACCTTAGATGTGTCACTCCACAGCCCAGAAGCACACTGATAAAAGGACTGAATCAAGGCCAGGAGCCTGTTGCTATTGTTATGCCAGTCAATGAGGTTGTTATGCCAGTCTATGAGGTGTGAGTGCAGCAGTGTTGAAGGTGGTAATATGCCACCAAGAAGACCATAGGATTCTCCTAATGAGAGAGAAATATTCACAACTTTTTTTGTTTACTGACAAAATATTCTAACATTCTATGCGATCCTCAAATCGGATGGAAATCCATACTTCAAACTCTTGGACATTAAGGCTACCCAATGGACTGTAGATCCAAAAGGGTCATGGGTTTGAACTGGGCATCTTTTTCATTCAAGTTACTGTATCTTAACTTTGTGACTAATGTCAGGCGTGGGTGACATGTAGGCATTCTGACACATGGCGTTGCACTAAGTGATGACCTAAGTGCCCAGAGCATCCAGTCACATGCCAACATCATCTCAGCCCGGCATGGCAAACATGTGCGTTCCTCTCGCCCACACAGTGCACAATAATCAAAGAGAAACGTACCCGCATCCTCCATCGCCCCGAAACCCCATTAACTCACCGCAGTCACTGAGCAGAGAGGGAAGAGGAGAGATGGAGGCGAGGCTGTAAAAAAGCGAGGGGGAAAAAGGTTGCAGATGGAGAAACATGAAGCACATTGTTTGGCGATGAGCTCATAGGAGAATAACTCCATTGCGTTTTATATAATCCGGCTCTCTCAGTATGTTAACAGTTAGCTGACGTACACAGGATGGTTTTCGGTCCTTTTCCTATTTTGCCCTGTTCTTTGTTCCCTTTTTCGAACCCCTCCAGCACAGAAGAGTTGGGGACTAAACTAAACAAAGCAGCAATGTGAAACACCATTTTAGTGTTGACAGCAAACCTTACAGAGCGGTAATAACGTGGGACAAGGAAAATATTCAGACAATGTTCAGGTAGTAACCTGAATATGGATATTCATGCTGAAAATGTACTAATATAACGCAAGCCCCTCTAGTGTAGGTCACAAAGGAATGCAACTAAAGATCATTAGAAGCTAAATTGGTAATGATAGCTGCTGTGACCATTGACTAATATGGATGATATCCGGTTAAAAGACCAACAGATGGGTAGTAGAGTGGTATTAGGTAGACATTACCAAAAGTCAGCTGCTCTGGGATTCATCATGTTGCTGTGGACTGGATGAATTGAAGAGAAGTAACCATAGGCTTCCAACAAATCATATACACTGGTATGGCCACAGGGGTCGGTCTTATCCTCATTACTGCTTTCTGCCAAATGGGGCTAAGAGCGAGGACGTCAGTCAGTTCTCTCACAAAGTCGTCTCAGCGTCTCTCTGAGACACAAGGTAAGTAACCTACGCTGATCATTAAACACAGACATTGTATAACAATGTAAGAAATGTCAGCCATGTAGAACTTGGCACTCGTCCTGCCCATCTTCGTGAGGCAGCGTAAAGTATTGGACCCAGAATTCAAATGAATGAAATGGAAAGAGACAGGTGCCCTGCTGTAAGTTAATATAAGCATTAGAAGTTTTTCTACACCATAATAGAAAGGCTCCTCATTCCATCGCTGTGTCTAACCAGCCTAGCGCCACCAGTGTTACTCGTCCAACCTCCCTCTTGCTAAGACAGACCGTGAGGAACCAGGCGCGCGAGTGTGTGTGTGTTTACTCAGGGCCACTAGAGAATGCAGCCTGGGTGTCTCGGCCTCGCAGGCCTGGAGATGAGAAGGGTTTTGAGTTCCACATATCCCCTATCGGCATGGCACAGCTGGGGTGGGAGATGGGCCATTTATGGTGGGGCCAAGAGGGTAAGGTTTTGGGTAGGGTAGCATTTAAGACGACCGGGTGACAAATCAATGGTGTTTGTGTGCGTCTCTGCACACATGCACATACAGTGCATTCAGAAAGTATTCAGACCCCTTGGCTTTTTCCACATTTCCCAAAAAACAGCTTTTGCTTTGTCATTGAGTATTGTGTGTAGATCGATGAAGGAAAAAAAACAATAACAGGCTGTAACGTAACCTACTCATTCAAGGGTTTTCTTTATTTTTACTATTTTCTACATTGTAATATAATAGTAAAGACATCAAAAATATGAAATAACGCATATGGAAACATGCAGTAAGCAAAAAAAAGTAGCCACTCTTTGCCTTAAACTCTGCACACTCTTGGCATTCTCTCAACCAACTTCACCTGGAATGCTTTTCCAACATTCTTGAAGGCGTTCCCACATATGCTGAGCACTTGCTAGCTGCTTTTCCTTCACTCTGCATTCCGACTTATCCCAAACCCTCTCAATTTGGGTGAGGTCGGGGGATTGTGGAGGCCAGGTCATCTGATGCAGCACTCCATCACTCTCCCTCTTGGTCAAACAGCCTGGAGGTGTGTTTTGGGTCATTGTTCTGTCGACAAATAAAATGGTAGTCACTACAAAGCGCAAACCAGATGGGATGGTGCGTCGCTGCACACCATCCCATCTGTGGTAGCCATGCTGGTTAAGTGTGCCTTGAATTCTAAATAAATCACTGATAGTGTCACCAGCAAAGCACCCCACACCATCACACCTCCTCCTCCATGCTTCACGGTGGGAACCACACATGCCGAGATCATCCGTTCACCTGCTCTGCGTCTCACAAAGACAAGGCAGTTGGAACCAAAAATATCAAATTTGGACTGTCTAATGTCCATTGCTCGTGTTTCTTGGCCCAAGTAAATCTCTTCTTCTTAATGGTGTCCTTTAGTAGTGGTTTCTTTGCAGCAATTCGACCACGAAGGCCTGATTCATGCAGTCTCCTCTAAACAGTTGATGCTGAGACGTGTCTGTTGAACTCTGAAGCAATTTATTTGCGCTGCAATTTCTGAGGCTGGTAACTCTAATGAATGTATCCTCTGCAGCAGAGGTAACTCTGGGTCTTCCTTTCCTGTGGTGGTCCTCATGAGAGCAAGTTTCATCAAAGCGCTTGATGGTTTCTGCAACTGCACTTGAAGAAACTTTGAAAGTTCTTGAAATTTTCCACATTGACTGACCTTCATGTCTTTATAGTAATGATGGACTTTCGTTTCTCTTTGCTTATTTGAGCTGTTCTTGACATGTGGTCTTTTACCAAATAGGGATATCTTCTGTTTACCACCCCTACCTTGTCACAACACAACTGATTGGCTCAAATGCATTCAGATGGAGAAAAAAAATCCACAAATTTACTTTAACAAGGCACACCTGTTAATTGAAATAATTGCCAAGAGTGTGCAAAGCTGTAATCAAGGCAAAAGGTGGCTACTTTGAAGAATCTCAAATATATTTGTTTAACACTTTTTTGGTTACTACATGATTACATATGTTTTATTTCATCGTTTTGATGTACTCACTATTATATTACAATGGAGAAAATAGTTTTAAAAAATAAAGAAAAACCCTTGAATGAGTAGGTGTGTACAAACTTGACTTGTACTGTATATACATTTACAAAAATATATACTGGGGATTTGAAATGATGCAGACAATTACATTGATGGAAGGTACAATTTATCTGCAATATTAAAGTTGATCTACCCCCCCAAAAAAAATATTATGGAGTTTGATCTTTGCTACTATAACAGCCTTCCATCTTCTTGGAAGGCTTTCCACTAGATGTTGCAACATTGCTGCAGGGACTTGCTTCCATTAAGCTAAAGAGCATTAGTGAGGCCTGGCTCACAGTCGGCGGTAAATATTCCCAAAAGTTGTTTAATGGGCTTGAGGTCAGGGCTCTGTGAAGGCCAGTCAAGTTCTTCCTCACCGATTTTGACAAACCATTTCTGTATGGACCTCGCTTTGTGCACGGGGGAAATGTCATGCTGAAACAGGAAAGGGCCTTCACCAAACTGGTGCCACAATGTTGGAAGCACAGAATCGTCATTAATTTCATTGTATGCTGTAGCGTTGAGATTTCCCTTCACTGGAACTAAGGGTCCTAGACCAAACCATGAAAAACAGCCCCAGACCATTATTCCTCCTCCACCAAACTTTAAAAGTTGACACAATGCACTCAGGCAGATAGCATTCTCTTGGCATCCACCAAACCCAGATTAGTCTGTCGGACTGCCAGGTGGTGAAGCGTTATTCATCACTCCAGAGAACGCGTTTCCACTGCTCCAGAGTCTAATGGCGGCAAGCTTTACACTACTCCAGCCAACGCTTGGCATTGCACATGGTGATCTTAGGCTTGTGCGCGTGCGGCTGCTCGGCCATGGAAACCCATTTGGCGAACATTTATTGTGCTGACGTTGCTTCCAGAGGCTGAGCCGTTGCTGCACCTAGACGTTTCCACTTCACAATAACAGCCCTTACAATTGACCGGGGCAGCTCAAGCAGAGCAGAAATTTGACAAACTGACTTACTGGAACGGCGGCAGCCTATAACAGTGCCACGTTGAAAGTCACTGAGCTCTTCAGTAAGTCCATTCTGCTGCCAATGTTTGTCTATGGAGATTGCATGACTGTGTGATCGATTTATTCACCTGTCAGCAAACGGGTGTGGCTGAAATAGCTGAATCCACGAATTTGAAGGGCAGTTCACATACTTTTGTATATACAGTTCAAGTCAGAAGTTTACATACACCTTAGCCAAATACATTTAAACTCAGTTTTTCACAATTTCTGACATTTAATTAGTCAAAATTCTCTGTCTTAGGTCAGTTAGAATCACCACTTCATTGTAAGAATGTGAAATGTCAGAATAATAGTAGAGAGAATTATTTATTTCAGCTTTTATTTCTTTCATCACATCCCCAGTGGGTCAGAAGTTCACATACACTCAATTAGTATTTGGTAGCATTGCCTTTAAATTGTTTAACTTGGGTCAAATGTTTCACAATCTTCCCACAATAAGTTGGGAGCATTTTGGCCCAATCCACCTGACAGAGCTGGTGTAACTGAGTCAGGTTTGTAGGCCTCCTCGCACACGCTTTTTCAGTTCTGGCCACAATTTTTCTATGGGATTGAGGTCAGGGTTTTGTGATGGCCACTCCAATACCTTGCCTTTGTCATCCTTAAGCCATTTTGCCACAACTTTGGAAGTACACTTGGTGTCATTGTCCATTTGGAAGACCCATTTGCGACCAAGCTTTAACTTGATGTCTTGTCTTGTTTAACTGATGTCTTGAGTTGTTGCTTCAATACATCCACATAATTTTCTTTCCTCATGATGCCATGTATTTTGTGAAGTGCACCAGTCCCTCCTGCAGCAAAGCACCCCCACAACATGATGCTGCCACCCCCGTGCTTCATGGTTGGGATGGTGTTCTTCGGCTTGCAAGCCTCCTCATTTTTCCTCCAAACATAACAATGGTCATTATGGCCAAACAGTTCTATTTTTGTTTCATCAGACCAGAGGACATTTCTTCAAAAAGTACAATCTTTGTCCGCATGTGCAGTTGCAAACCGTAGTCTGGCTTTTTTATGGTGGTTTTGGAGCAGTGGATTCTTCCTTGCTGAGTGGTCTTTCAGGTTATGTCGATATAGGTTTTTACTGTGGATATAGATACTTTTGTACCTGTTTCCTCCAGCATCTTCACAAGGTCCTTTGCTGTTGTTCTGGGATTGATTTGCACTTTTCGTATCAAAGTACATTAATCTCTAGGAGACAGAACGTGTCCCCTTCCTGAACAGTATGAGGGCTGCGTGGTCCCATGGTGTTTATACTTGCATACTATTGTTTGTACAGATGAACGTGGTACCTTCAGGCGTTTGGAAATTGCTCCCAAGGTTGAATCAGACTTGTAGAGGTCTACAATTTTTTTTTCTGAGGTCTTGGCTGATTTCTTTTGATTTTCCCATGATGTCAAGCAGAGGCACTGAGTTTGAAATATATCCACAGGTACACCTCCAATTGACTCAAATTATGTCAATTAGCCTATCAGAAGCTTACATCATTACATGGAATTTAGTGTGTATGTAAACTTCTGACCCACTGGAATAGTCATACAGTGCAATATCTGTCAATTAGATGTCCTAATTGTTGGGAAAATGCACAAAGTAGATGTCCGAACAAACTTGTCAAATTTACAATTTGTAAACAAGAAATTTGTGGAGTGGTTGAAAAACAAGTTTTAATGACTCCAACCTAAGTGTATGCAAACTTCCAACTGTATATATTGTAGCACTGATGGCCCTTTTCTTCTGTCGTCGGGGAAACTCTCAGGGGGCGCCATGGCGAGGAAGCAACACCTGTGCTAATCTCCTCATTGCACGCTGGAATGCTAGAGGCCGAGACAGGGAATGCAGTTGAAATGTGTACACACACAGTACTAACAGGAGGAGCAGGGGGCAATGCAGTACACTTGTGTATACACAAACACAGGAATAGGCTTTAGGCTACACGTACAGACAGGCATATTCACAAACACACCACACATTCCATGTACAAATTCAAAGTCTGATGCACACACCCAAAAAGGCCTCTCTGATAGTCAGAGACAATGCCATAAGTGAAATGTTCTGTCCATAATGTTCCTTTCCCACTGCAGGGAGTGGAGGCTAGTGTGACCCGGCCAAGTCTTATGGATCCCAAAAGCGTCACTTGTTTTTTTGAACGATGAATCATCTGCAGCAGAAAGAAATAGGGTGAAAAACAACATGGAGCAGGAGAGAGGGCTATCGGACAAATGAGGCCCACCAAGGAAAACAGCAACAGGAGAGAGATGTATGTGTAGGCTTATGCGTAGCATGTAAAGACAATCAGTCATTTTCTAAATTTAACAAAACTCATAATTTGACTCAGACAACTTGCAATGGAGCAACATTTGATATTCCATTGTATTATGAAGGTGCAGGACAGAAAAGCCCAAACAAAGAAAGGAGGTGAGTGGGTGTGCACTGCGGGTGGAGAGAGCGAGAGAGAGAGGAGTAGCTGGTGGAATCTTTTGCTCTGTGACAGAGCTGACCATACCTTTGTCTATCCCCCATTGGCGAGCATAGAAACCCTGTTAACGGTTATGAGGTCCATCTACATAAGAGAATACATGGTAGTGGCGGCAGACTCAGTTCAGTCTAAACGAGGCCACTTGTATACACTTAGCCCAGACGCAGTAAACAGGGAACATGCAATAAATGCCTCGGCTCTTTTTTACAGACGATCGACCTTAATGAGACGTCCTGCAGATGTTTCTAGGTCTGAGAGGGAGAGGGCCTGCCTGTCCAGAGAAGGGGGGGTAGAGAGCGAGTGGATATGAATCTATGCTAGGAGGCTGGGAGCTGCAGTCGAGGAGTTACTGGTTGGTTTTCTTTGTGTTTAAGTGGATCCAGATGCAGCCAGCGTAGCGGCCCCTCATATAGCTCGCTGCTGGGATATATAGAAGGTTCCTTGAGTGCAAAGGACAGGACAGCTCATGTCGACTAGCCTGGACTGGGATCCTTTGTTTTGAGATTGTTTGCATTATCATATGTATGACGTTTATTGCTCTGTAATACAGTATTATAAACTTATGTATTCCAAATCTACTTAGGTTGCCTATAAAATACAATATAAAAAGCAGTGCTGAATTACTAGACACTACTCATTTAATAGATTCATTGGATCTCTAGACCAGTGTTTCCCAACTTCGACCCTCGAGTACCCACAGCGGCACACATTTCTGTTGAAGCCCCGAACAAACATACCTGATTCAACTCATTGACGGCTTGATGATTAGTTAACAAGTTGAATCGGGTGTGCTTGTTGGGGCACTCGAGGAGCGGAGCAGGGAGCTCTAGACCAAGAGAAATCAGCTACGGTATCAAAATAATGCTATATTACAAACATCATTCTCAAAATGTTCACAAATTAGCTTAAACGTAAGAATTCTGGAAGCAATGAGCAAAATTGACTTTTGTGGACACAGCATTCGGTTAGGGGACGGATGACTGGACAGAATTTTTTTCACAAGATGGAATTCACATCATAGGTAACAGGTTGTCCACAGAGGAAACAACAGCTGCGCTGCTAGCCTAGGCCTGGCCTGGCTGGGGCCGAGGGGGCTTTGCCAGTCAGAGCAGTGGGGAGGCAAGGTGGCAGGGAAAGAGAGCTCCCAGAGTGCATTCCTGCCCTGACTTGGAGCGTGTGTCTGCTCTGAAAATTTGGAGCACCAGGGGGAGGAGCACCAAGAGGACGATGGGATGGGGGGTGAGGAGGAGACGAGAGTATAGGGCAGTGTTCCCCAAGAGGTGCACGTTTTCTTTTTTGCCCTAACACTACACAGCTGATTCAAATTATCTAAGCTAGATGATTAGTTGAATATTTGAGTTAGCTGTATAATGCTAGAGCAAAAAAACTAAATATGCAGCCCTTTTGGTCCAGAGGACAGAGTTTGGGAAACCCTGGTATAGGGAGACAGGGATTCGGAGCGGGATCCTGTCACTTTAAATCCCCTCTCCCTCTCTCTGTGCTCAGGCTGACTCAAATGGGCTGATGAGTGGTTTTTTTGCTCGGGGTTCTGTTGTTGTTTTAACAGCCCTCCAGAGGGCCCGCTGCTGCCCCGCCGGTTAGCACAGCGATGATGAAACACACTCCTCAGAGCACATTTCACGAGAGGCTTAAACAAACTCCTCGACCCCAGAGCCAGGCTGCTGGTGAGGTGCCCGCCCCCCTGCTCTCCCCACTCACCCGGGCCGACTATGCCAGATAGGAGTCATACAGAGGAGGAACAGAAGAAGAAAATTATGCCAAATAAGATGAAGTCTGGAGAGATGAGACTGTATTAACACAGTTATAATGTCAAGTTCATAATGGAACATCAACATACATGCATACCTGAAGTTGTATAGCCTACAGGGAGTTGGAATAAGGTGAGAACAGTACTACTACCTGAAATAAAAACTTAAAAGTACAAGCCATTGACCTGGGCTAAATTGTGGGAATCTGAACAATTATCAACCAGTGTTTCTAATAATGACAAACACTTAGGCCTACATGCCCCTAGGATGAAAGTTACTGATAATTCAGACATGCTCTGAGGCTGCTGAGGGGAAGACGGCTCATAATATTGTCTGGAAAGGTGCAAATGGAATGGCATCAAGCACATGGAAACCATGTCTTTGGTGTATTTGATACCATTCCACCGATTCCGTTTCAGCCATTACCACGAGCCCGTATTTCCCAATTCGGGTGCCACCAACCTCATGTGGTAAAGTCCCATCTGCACGACAACCTGCATTGGGTAACAATAGTGCCCCAGAGGATGACCATAGCAAGTGTATGCACTGCAGAATGTATGTACAATGTACTCTAACTCGTTCAATTTCCGCCTACAATTCTTATTTCACTATCATGGCCTTCAGTCATCTCATTCACACCTAATCGTTGCCTCATTCATAGCCATCACATCATTGGTCATGAACCCATCCTTCAAACCTTCTCCTGCGACCGGGACCAATGGTACACTTGATGGTATTTGAGCAACAAAACTATGCCTATAATTGCTATGAAACGGGAGCAGCAGAGACGGAGCAAGGAACAGAGAAGGGCGCATGAGCAAAAGACAGAAAAAGAGCACGCAAGCAAACGGAGGAGCGAGAAAGAGAGAGGAGGGGGGCTGCACCAGTTATTTGAAAGAGGAATGCACAATAGGTCACATTCCTAACTTCACTGCTGTGGCTTGCCCTACGTTCAACTCAACTATCTTTCTCTCTGCAATAGGCAATATTACTCAAGCTGCCTCTGGAGCAACATCCTTCACACTGGGCCAATAAAGAAAATGAAAGGAGGGTAATACTGGCTAATGCCCCAGATGTCAAAACATCTCAACTCAAGAGAGTTGAGGCAAAACTAAGCATCAGTGTTCTTTCATTACCTTCAAGCTAGATTACATGTAGGCTAATGGTGTATGAACCCTGGGGCCTTGAGCTCTAACTATACTGAACAAAAATATAAACGCAACATGTAAAGTGTTGGTCCCATGTTTCATGAGCTGAAATAAAAGATCCCAGAAATGTTCCACACACACAAAAAGCTTGTTTTTCGCAAATTTGTTTACATCCCTGTCAGTGAGCATTTCTCCTTTGCCAAGATAATCCATGCCACCTGATAGGTGGCATATCAACAGCATGATCATTACAGAACACAATGCCACAAATGTCTCAAGTTTTGATGGAGCATGCAACTGGCATGATGACTGAAGGAATGTCCACCAGAGCTACTGCCAGTGAATGTTCATTTCACTACCTTAAAACCTCTTGCTCCTACCTGACACGCAGGCGTCCCATCTAGAGCTCTGGAAATGCAAATGCGCTACGCTAAACGCTAATAGTATTAGTTAAAACGCAAACGTTCATTAAAATACACATGCAGGGTATTGAATTAAAGCTACACTCGTTGTTAATCCAGGCAACAAGTCAGATTTTTAAAATGCTTTTCGGCGAAAGCATGAGAAGCTATTATCTGATAGCATGTAACACCCCAAAAGACCCGCAGGGGATGTAAACAAAATAATTAGCATAGTCGGCGCTACACAAACCGCACAATAAAATATAAAACATTCATTACCTTTGACCATCTTCTTTGTTGGCACTCCTTGATGTCCCATAATCACTATTGGGTCTTTTTTTCGATTAAATCGGTCCATATATAGCCTATATATCGATCTATGAAGACTGTGTGATAAACGGAAAAAAACAGCGTTTCATAACGTAACGTCATTTTTTTAAAGTAAAAAAGTCGACGATAAACTTTCACAAAACACTTCGAAATACTTTTGTAATGCAACTTTAGGTATTAGTACACGTTAATAAGCGATAAAATTCATCAGGAGGCGATGTAAATTCTATAGGTGGTCGTCTGGAAAAAATGTCCGGAAAAATCTCAACCAAAACATCCTGTTGGAGGCCGGAGGGAATCGGTTCCCTTGGGTCGGTTCGACCAAGAATCAAATCCGAAGCAAATGAGAAGACTCTAGACATCCTGTGGAAGCTGTAGGTACTGCAACCTCGGCCTCATTTAATACGGTTCACCTTTAACAAATCCTGGAAGTGGCGCATGGATATTTTTTTCCATTTTCAGTGATCAGATTTTCCTGCGCTTTTCGATGAAACAGACGCTCTGTTATAGTCACAGCCGTGATTTAACCAGTTTTAGAAACGTCAGAGTGTTTTCTATCCACACATACTAATCATATGCATATACTATATTCCTGACCTGAGTAGCAGGGCGCTGAAATGTTGCGCGATTTTTAACAGAATGTTCGAAAAAGTAGGGGGTAGGAGCATTAACACTGAACTGGTTGAAACTGGGGACCTATATAGACACCGGAACAGTGTTAAATTAACTGCTTTAGTGGAAAGCCGTATTCAAATACGCCTTGCTTTTCGAGTACATTGTAGAGTTACCACCCATGACTTTAGTTGTTAGTGACAGACAGAGGAGACCTCTCCAACGTTGTTTTAGAGAATTTGGCAGTATGACCAACGGGCCTCACAACCGCAGACCATGTGTAACCACGCCAGACCTCCAGATCCGGCTTCTTCACCTGTGGGGTCGTCTGAGACCAGCCACCCGGACAGCTGATGAAACTGACGAGTATTTCTGTCTATAATTAAGCTATTTATGTGGGGAAAATGTATTCTGATTGGCTGGGCCTGGCACCCCAGTGGGTGGGCCTGACTCCCAAGTGGGTAACCGCCCATGGCTGCGCTCCTGCCCAGTAATATGAAATCCATAGATTAGGGCCTAATGAATTTATATCAATTGACTGATTAACTTATATGAACTGTAACTCAATAAAATTGTTGAAATTGTTGTATGTTGCGTTAATATTTTTGTTCAGTATATATGGACTGGGCAAGTGTGAAGAGAGAGACTGCATTAGTTGTGACAACATTTGTTTCAAAACATTTTGTTGTACAACATTTTTACTTAAATGTTATGGAGGAAAGACAACTAGGAAAAGAGTCCATAAGTGTTGGGACACCCAGCCTGCTGTGAACAGCCATCCTAGAGGTGTCAAGCTGACCTAAAGGGAACATTCCTCCTCTGGCTACAAACAGACACCTGCTTTAGCTAGCCATCAGCTGGCCTGGGAATAAAAGAGCTTTGCTGACAACTTTTTTTCCAGGTGGTCAAACCTTGATCAGAGGGAAAACACATTGACTCATCGAGGTATTGCCCAAGCAGGGGGACAAAGGCTGTTACATAGAATTGACTGTGCCAAGTGTAAGGTGGCCCAAAAAGTCCTCCAAAACTAACAGATGACATGAGAAACATCAATATCTACATACTGGTAAGTTCCACCAGTTAGCCTAACTATTAGAACTAGAACAGTTAAAATAGGCCGATACGTCAAAACGATCTGCCAGCATTAGAAGGTAGGGATGGGGCGGAAATCAATGCAGTAGAGCGGGGATAGGAAACTCAAATCTAATTTTATTTGTCACATTCACATGGTTAGCAGATGTTAATGCGAGTGTAGCGAAATGCCTGTGCTTCTAGTTCCAACAATGCAGTAATAACCGACGAGTAATCTAACCTAACAATTTCACAACAACTTCCTTATACACACACAAGTGTAAAGGGATGAAGAATATGTACATAAAGATATGAATGAGTGATGGTACAGAGCGGCATAGGCAAGATGCAGCTACTCACAGGTGCATCCCCCAACCACCACATTGTGAGAAAAACATTTTAGCAATCCCCCCCTTGACAGCGGAGATAAATGTTTTTAGTTTTAGAGTTAATTTCGTACAATTCTAAACATTTTGAAATGGGGCGTAGAGAAAATGTTGCAGTTTTAATGCAAGTTCGCTGCAGTTCTACACATTTGGCCAGGTGCGGTTAGAAGATTTAGACATTTTATAACTAATTTCCTGCAATTCTAGACAATTTGCCATAGCATGGAGAGAAATGTTTGCAGTTTTTAATAGATCTGAGTGAGACTGACTAACAAAATCAAAAATGGGGGGCACCCCAGTCAATAATTCGAGCATGAATACTAAGTTTAGATAGCTGGTCGCTAGACTAACTTACCAATATAAAACAAATTTAGCTGACATGGGCTAACTTAGTGACCATCAATGACTGACATAAGAGAAAAACTGATGATGCACAAGCAAATGTTGAAATCGTACCTTGTGTATTGGACTATTATAACTTGCAACAGTAAGTTGAGAACCTGACAGTTTCAAACAAATAAAATACTCTTTGGGTAATTTATGTTTAATTGATCTCAGGGCCTTCAAAGGGGAGTCTGTGGGGCACCAGTTGCCTATCCCTGCAGTAAAGTGTTGAAATATTATTTTTGACGATATTATATCAACTTTTCAAGATATAGAACGTGTCACAGTATGATGCGCTCAGCAAAACTGTATTAACAGTAGACTAATGAAACAAAAAAACTAAATCTGTGGAGGTAGGATGTCTCTGTCAACAAAGACTGGTGTGTGGTCTCTAATATTAACTTCTTATGGCTGGGGGCAGTATTGAGTAGCTTGGATGAATAAGTTGCCCAAAGTAAACGGCCTGCTCCTCAGTCTCAGTTGCTAATATATGCATATCATTATTAGTATTTGATAGAAAACACTCTAAAGTTTCTAAAACTGTTTGAATGATGTCTATGAGTATAACAGAACTCATATGGCAGGCAAAATCCTGAGGAGAAATCAAAACAGGAAGTGAGAAATCTGAGCTTGGTATGTATTCACCACAGTCCCCAATGAAATCCCCTTGATATATTAATGATGTTGCAAAGCCTAGGGGTTCCACTAGATCTCAACCACCTATATAAATTTGAATGAGACTTCTACTGTGCTGTGGGACTGAATGAGAGCAGAATCTATCAGGTGACTGACAGTCAGCCATTTTCTGATCACACGCATTCCCACTTGCGTTCCATTGCTCATCAAGACACAAAGGAATACTCCGGTTGGAACTTTCTTGAAGCGAAATGTTAAAAACATCCTAATGATTGATTCTGTATTTAGTTTGAAATGTTTCTTCGACCTTTTTGTCCGACGTAACGCTGACCAGAATGAGTGTTTAGATATGTATACCAAACACGCTAACAAACGGAGGTATTTGGACATAAATAACAGACACTATCGAACAAAACAAACAATTATTGTGGACCTGCGATTCCTGGAGTGCTTTCTGATGAAGATCATCAAAGGGAATATTTATCATGTAATTTCTTGTTTATGTTGACGCCAACATGGCGGATATTGTGACTATTTCTTCTGAGCACCGTCTCAGATTATTGCATGGTTTGCTTATTCCGTAAAGTTTTTTTGAAATCAGACACAGCGGTTGCATTAAGAAGAGGTATATCTATAATTCCATGTGTATAACTTGTATTATCATCTACATTTATGATGAGTATTTCTGTTGAATGATGTGGCTATGCAAAATCACTGGATGTTTTTGGAATTAGTGAATGTAACGCGCCAATGTAAATTGTGTAATAGTGAATGTAACGCGCCAATAAATATGAACTTTATCAAACAAAACATACATGTATTGTGTAACATGAAGTAGAGGTCGACCGATTAATTAGGGCCGATTTCAAGTTTTCATAATCGAAAATCGGTATTTTTGGGCGCCGATTTGCAGAATATTTTTTTATACCTTTATTTAACTAGGGAAGACAGTTAAGAACACATTCTTATTTTCAATGACGGCCTAGGAACGGTGGGTTAACTGCCTTGTTCAGGGGCAGAACGACAGATTTTCACCTTGTCAGCTCGGGGGATCCAATCTTGCAACCTTACAGTTAACATGTCCAACTCAATAACGACCTGCCTCTCTCTCGTTGCACTCCACAAGGAGACTGCCTGTTACGCGAATGCAGTAAGCCAAGGTAAGTTGCTAGCTAGCATTACACTTATCTTATAAAAAACAATCAATCACAAATCACTAGTTAACTACACATGGTTGATGATATTACTAGATATTATCTAGCGTGTCCTGCGTTGCATATAATCCGACTGAGCATACAAGCATACAAGTATCTAAGTATCTTTCTGAGCGGTGGTAGGCAGAAGCAGGTGCGTAAACATTCATTCAAACAGCACTTTTGGGCATTTTGCCAGCAGCTCTTCATTGTGCATCAAGCATTGCGCTGTTTATGACTTCAAGCCTATCAACTCCAGGGATGAGGCTGGTGAAACCGAAGTGAAATGGCTAGCTAGTTAGCGCGCACTAATAGCGTTTCAAAAGTCACTCGCTCTGAGCCTTCTAGTAGTTGTTCCCCTTGCTCTGCATGGGTAACGCTGCTTCGATGGTGGCTGTTGTAGTTGTGTTGCTGGTTCGAGCCCAGGGAGGAGAGAGGAGAGGGACGGAAGCTATACTGTTACACTGGCAATACTAAAGTGCCTATAAGAACATCCAATAGTCAAAGGTTAATGAAATACAAATGGTATAGAGGGAAGTAGTCCTATAATTCCTATAATAACTACAACCTAAAACTTCTTACCTGGGAATAATGAAGACTCATGTTACAAGGAACCACCAGTTTTCATATGTTCTCATGTTCTGAGCAAGGAACTAAAACGTTAGCTTTCTTACATAGCACATATTGCACTTTTGCTTTCTTCTCCAACACTTTGTTTTAAACCAAATTGAACATGTTTCATTATGGAAGTCTTGATGTTCTGCTTACCCAAGTCATAATTAAGCAATAAGGCCTGAGGAGGTGTGATATATGGCCAATACACCATGGCTAAGGGATGTTCTTAAGCGTGACGCAACGCGGAGTGCCTGGATACAGCCCTTAGCCATGGTATATTGGCCAAATACCACAAACCCCCGGTGCCTTATCGCTATTATGAACTGGTTACTAACATAATTAGAGCAGTAAAAATAAATGTTTTGTCATACCCGTGGTATATGGTCTGATATACCACGGCTGTCAGCCAAATCAGCATTCAGGGCTCAAACCACCCAGTTTATAATACCTCATGAATTGCTGTAGACCACGCTATATACCAAGAGAGTTTATCTACTTTTCGTACGGTCTATTTACCAACACAAACCGATGCTGGCACTAAGACCGCACTCAACCAGCTGTATGAGAAAACAAGAGAAATCTCATCCAGAAGTGGTGCACCTAGTGGCCAGTGATTTTAATGCAGGAAACCTGAAATCTGTTTTTCCTCATTTCTACCAGGATGTCAACTAAAGGACTTAAGGAAAAACACTCTAGATCACCTTTTCTCCAAACACAGAGACACAAACATGGATCTCCCCTCTTTCTCCATTGGGCTAATCTGACCATAACTCTATACTCCTGATTCCTGCTTTCAAGAAAAAACTCAAACAGGATGTACTAGTGGCTCGCTCAATACGGAAGTGATCCGATGAAGC
Source organism: Oncorhynchus tshawytscha (assembly GCF_018296145.1). Taxonomy (NCBI): domain Eukaryota; kingdom Metazoa; phylum Chordata; class Actinopteri; order Salmoniformes; family Salmonidae; genus Oncorhynchus; species Oncorhynchus tshawytscha. Next base: position 21,505,305 of record NC_056448.1, on the reverse strand, counting down.
GAATGCTAAGCTACAGGACTGTTTCTCTTGCACAGACTGGAATATGTTCCGGGATTCATCCAATGGCATTGAGGAGTTCACCACATCAGTCACTGGCTTCATTAAGTGCCTTGACGACGTCCTCCCCACAGTGACAGTACGTACATATACCAGCTCCGACGCTCATCGGATGTGGCAGGTCTTGCAAACTATCACTGATTACAAAAGGGAAACCCAGTCGAGAGCTGCCCCGTGACGCAAGCCTACCAGATGAGCTAAATGCCTTCTATGCTCGCTTCGAGGCAAGCAACATTGAACCACACGTGAGAGCACCAGCTGTTCCAGATGACTGTCATCACACTCTCCGTAGCCGATGTGAGTAAGACTTTTCAACAGGTTAACATTCACAAGGCTGCAGGGCCAGATGGATTACCAGGATGCATACTCAAGTGCATGCGCTGACCAGCTGGCAAGTGTCTTCATTGGCATTTTCAACATCTCCCTGACCCAGTCTGTAATATGTACATGTTTCCAGCAGACCACCATAATCCCTGTGCCCAAGAACACCAAGGTAACCTGTCTAAATGATGCCATGAAATGCTTTGAAAAGCTGGCCATGGCTCACAAAATCATCCTCCCAGAACCGCTCCAATTCACATACCGCCCCCAAAACAGATCCACAGATGGCACAACAGTCAGAGCAGGTGCATCAAAGCTGGGACAGAGAGACTGAAAAACAGCTTCTATCTCAAGGCCATCAGACTGCTAAACAGCAGTCACTAACACAGAGAGGCTGCTGCCTACATTGAGCCCCAATCACTGTCCGCTTTAATAAATGGATCACTAGTCACTTTAAACAATGCCACCTTAAATAATGTTTACATAACATTATTAACATTACTTTTAATATTGTTTACATATCCTACGTTACTCATTTATGTATATACTGTATTTTATGCCATCTACTGCACCTTCCCTATGCCGCTCGGCCATCACTCATCCATATATTTACAGGTGAAGTCGGAAGTTTACATATACCTTAGCCAAATACATTTAAACTCAGTTCTTCACAATTCCTGACATTTATTCCAAGTAAAAATTCCCTTCCTTAGGTCAGTTAGGATCACTTTATTTTAAGAATGTGAAATGTCAGAATAATAGTAGAGAGAATTATTTACTTCAGCTTTTATTTCTTTCATCACATCCCCAGTGGGTCAGAAGTTCACATACACTCAATTAGTATTTGGTAGCATTGCCTTTCAATTGTTTAACTTGGATCAAACATTTTGGGTAGCCTTCCACAATCTTCTCACAATAAATTGGGTGAATTTTGACCCATTCCTCCTGACAGAGCTGGTTTGACTGAGTCAGGTTTGTAGGCCAGGCAGTCGTCAGGCAGTCGTGAGATGCGTTTGAGAATCAAAGCGAGCCTAGCCACGTGTGCACATTTGTTGATGTTCATTTCTCGTTGGCAGAGTATGTAAGCGGAGCGTGCCCCATTTGACTGGATTCCCAAAGCCTGAAGCGTCGGCCTTCCCGCCCGCTCCAATTTCGCTCACTTCACAAGCTCAGGGCATGCCCGTCACAGCATGCATTTGTAGTCTATATCCCCTTGATTTTGCTACTGTCATGGAGTTCGCTAAATATTTTCAGAAAGAAACTGATAAACACAGGTGCAAATTAAATGTGAATTACAAAGATGAGGACCAAGAGGGAGTGCAGTGATATAATGTCCACAGCTGAAGAATCATTGTGGAATCTGAAAAGACATATCCTGAAAGCATGATGGTGTACTTACTACGTGCACATGCTAAAAGAAAGGAACGAGGTGGGTAGCTAATTAAGTGTGTCATTGTAGCAGTATTTTTTTTTTTTTAATCAGATCTCTTAAAAGTTTTACATTATTATCAATCATGGCATATACAATATGCCATAATTGATTTTGGCTTAACTTCTTGTGACTAGCAATCCCGGATCCGGGAGCGTAATCATTGCCTCAAGCGAATTAGCATAACGCAGCGGACATAAATACCCCTAGAAAATATTCCTATTCATGAAAATGACAAATGAAATATATTGAGACACAGCATAGCCTTTTGTTAATCACACTGTCATCTCAGATTTTCAAAATATGCGTTACAGCCAACGCTAGACAAGCATTTGTGTAAGTTTATCATGGCATAATGCTAAGCTAGGCTCTGCTGGCAGCAGGCAACATTTTCACAAAAATAAGAAAAGCAACCAAGTTAAATCATTTACCTTTGAAGAACTTCAGATGTTTTCACTCAGGAGACTCCCAGTTAGATAGCAAATGTTCCTTTTTTCCAAAAATATTATTTTTGTAGGGGAAATAGCTCCCGTTTGTTCATCATGCTTGGCTGAGAAATCGATCGGAAAATGCTATCACTACAACGCCAAACTTTTTTCCAAATTAGCTCCATAATATTGACAAAAACATGGCAAACGCTGTTTAGAATCAATCCTCAAGGTGTTTTTAACATGTATATTCGATAATATATCCGTTGAGGCAATTGGTTTCTCATAAGAAGCGATTGGAAAAATGGCTACCTCAGTATTTTACGTAAGATTTTCTGCGGGAGACATCAGGTGACCACTTGCTAAATGTGGTCCCTTACGGCTATTCTTCAACAGAAATGCGTAAAAAGACATCACAATGCTGTAGACACCTTGGGGAATACGTAGAAAACAAGCTCATTCACAGCCATTTAAGGAGTCATTGGCATGAGGCGGTTTTAAAAAAGGCGGCACTTCCTGATTGGATTTTTATCTGGGTTTCGCCTGTAGCATCAGTTCTGTTACACTCACAGACAATATCTTTGCAGTTTTGGAAACGTGTTTTCTATCCAAAGCTGTCAATTATATGCATAGTCGAGCATCTTTTCATGACAAAATTTCTTGTTTAAAACGGTAACGTTTTTCATCCAAAAATTAAAATATCGCCCCCTAGTCGTAAAAGGCCTGGCATTTCCCAACTTTGATGGAGCTTTCCGTTTTGATTGGGTTATTTTTTTCTAAAAACCTTTATGCCTACCTAAATATAAAAAATTAGTTCTGCAAGCGCGGAGACGATCTTCTCCACCTGCTCTCCAGGCACCATTGCATGAGCCTGAAGCCAAACACAAACTGGTGTTTCTTAAAATGAATTCAAAAGGCACAGTAGACCGAGCCTAATAAAGCATTTGTATATAATTCTAAGTAAGCCACAGCCTATACGTTCAATTTATAGACTACAATGATTTAAAACAACTAGATGTTGTTTAAATGCTGAGCGTTTAATGTCCCCGACTCCCTCCCAGCCTAGTGTGTTGCATTGGCAAATGCTTCGCGAATGCTTTAGCCTTGAAATAATATAGCCTAAATAATTCATTTTTGTTGCTTCCCAGACTCCCTGTCTGACTCCTGACGTATTTAGAATGAGCGCTTCTTAAATTCACCGTTTCATGCTTTTCTTTCATGGCTTTTTTTTCATGACTTTTCATTCGAATAATATGGTTTGGTTTCAATATTTCAAAACCAAATGGTAAGTCCAGGCAGTCACAAAAGTAGATGGGTGTTGGTTAAATTGTGATTTTAATGAATGGAATAAATTTGGAGCAGCAGTTTTTTTCCTGTGAGGGAGGAGTGTTTTTTAGTGGAGCGGATGGAAAGGAAGCTCAACTCCGCTCACATACTCTGCTAGTCAGCAATGAAAATCCTGGAAAAGTCAGGGTGTGTGCATCACCTGTGTGTGCCAGTGGGTCGTTGCCAGGGGAGAAAAAGAGAGAATGCGATTGCGCAGCAGGTAAAATAATGATATACATGTACAACAGAATAACTAGCCAATTCAAAACACTGTAGTCTTACGAGTTAACTATTTAGCTATTAGCATGTATTAATGTCACTCATGTCCAATGTCCTAAAATAACTTTCCACCGACACTCATGTATAACCGCAAATGGCGGACACGCAGTTTATGAAACCAATGATGCATACTCCGGTTGTAAAACCGTCTCTCAAGCGTACAAAATTGGCTAGGATTCTCCTCTATTCAATACCGGCCATGTAATTCTGACAAAGTTTTTTTTAAAACACATATATTCTTAGAATAGCCTAATTGACAAGTAACTCCTATATTGTCAAGATCTCCCCTGAATACTGAATATTTTAACCTTACAAATAGATAAACATCTTAGCTACCTCGCCCACCTTAGCCGCACCCCCATTAGCTCTCCAGATGGAGGGTTGAAGGACCACGTGTTTTAAACCATAGCCAGTGCAGTATTTTACTTTGAGGGGGGTTAGTGCCTTGCTCAAGGCCACAACGGCAGGAGATACAGTATAATAAATGGAATCAAAGGCCCGCAGCCTTTCATTGTCAATACAAGTGATAACAATGAATGTTATTTGGTGAAGTGGCTTCTCCTAAAAGTGCCTAAAAATGCTAAATGTCAAGCCCTGTATCTATGTTCCCCTTTTATATTTTCATGTATTTACATTTAAAAAAAGTAAATTATTATTAATGACTTTGTAACAGCTCCAAACAGTTGTCCACTACAAGAAATGCTCACTGGTACCCTAGCTTACAGAAAGACCCATTTAGGCTATTATGCATCTAAACAATGATGCATGTCTCTAGAGCCACATGAGTCACATGCCGCCGCCCCCAGGTCCAAAATAGCCCCCCGTCTTGAGATCCCACAGGGATCATGGGGAGCTTTGGTGTCTAGACTGTACAGATTCGACAAGTTCCAGCCAAAAGAGAGGGGACCAAATACTAGGGTTGACTCCTCCATGCATGCTGAATGCAGCTGCTGATTTAGAGCAGATATCTGGCATAGGAAACCAGGAAGTGGGGGTGATATCACAACATGCCTACACTAAAGCCTTCTGCATGCTTTGGTTTGGGTGGCGCCTAGCCGAGAACCGAACGAATGGGCTCAAATACTCCCTTAAAAGACTTTTGCTTGAAAAAACAAGAAAAACACAGCAATAGTAGTTTGTCCATCTTGAGACACCGTAGTCAGTATACACTTCCTCAAAATAGTCATAATTAATCTAAGATAATTTATTAAGAAAGGTTTTGCCGAGAAGATCTTAGTTGCGCTACCAGGGGTGAAAGTAAAGTGGTACAGCGCCCCGGAAAAATAAATAGTGGAGCTATGCCTGACCGGTAAAACACGAGTCTATCACAATGAAAACAAAATGTCAAGAAAACTGTAGGCTATTAAACCATTATTTATAATATCTGTATGTCAGAGGCATAACAAAATTGGCGAATGGACTTGAAAACGGGTGACAGGCCTCAGTGGCGGTCAGTGCCGTTGAAGATAAGGGAGGGCAATTTAAAATTGATAAGTTTAAAATGGATAACTTTTTATAGTCCCGTACCTATTCAAACATTCAACCTCCAGGGTCAGCGCACTCTCAAATTTTGTTTTTGCCATCATTGTAAGCCTGCCACACACACACACACTATACGATACATTTATTAAAACATAAGAATGAGTTTGAGTTGTTACAACCCAGCTTGTGGGAAGTGACAAAGAGCTCTTATAGGACCAGGGCCCCAAATATAACAATAAATCAAAAAATGTTGCTCTTTATTTAGCCATCTTACATATAAAACCTTATTTGTTCATCGAAAATTGTGAATGACTCACCACAGGTTAATGAGAATGGTGTGCTTGAAAGGATGCACATAACTCAATGTTGGATTGTATTGGAGAGAGTCTAAAATAATTTCCCACACAGTCTGTGCCTGTATTTAGTTTTCATGCTAATGAGGGCCGAGAATCCTCTCTCACAAAGGTACGTGGTTGCAAAGGGCATCAGTTTCTTAACAGCGCGATTTGTCAAGGCAGGATACTCTGAGCGCAGCCCAATCCAGAAATCTGGCAGTAGCTTCTGATTAAATTCAATTTTCACAGAACCACTTGTTGCAATTTCAATGAGGCTCTCTTGTTCAGATATCAGTAAGTGGACTGGTGGCAGGGCATGAAAGGGATAACAAATCCAGTTGTTTGTGTCATCTGTTTCGGGAAAGTACTTTGCGTAATTGTGCACCCAACTCACTCAGGTGCTTCGCTATATATATATCACATTTGACATTGTCCATAAGCTTCATTTGCACACAAAAAAAATCATACAATGATGGAAAGACCTGTGTGATGTCCTTGTTAATGCAGACAGAGAAGAGCTCCAACTTCTTAATCATGGCCTCAATTTTGTCCCGCACATTAAATATAGTTGGAGAGTGCCTGTAATCCTAGATTCAGATCATTCCGGCGAGAAAAAACATCCCCCAGATAGGCCAGTCGTCTGAGAAAGTCGTCATCATGCAAGCGGTCAGACAAGTGAAAATTATGGTAAGTTAAAAAACTTTAAGCTCGTCACTCAATTCCAAAAAACGTGTCAATACTTTGCCCCTTGATATCCAGCGCACCTCTGTATGTTGTAAAAGCGCTACATGGTCGCTGCCCATATCATTGCATAATGCAGAAAATACACGAGAGTTCAGGGGCCTTGCTTTAACAAAGCTAACCATTTTCACTGCAGTGTCCAAAGTGTCTTTCAAGCTGTCAGGCATTCCCTTGGCAGCAGGAGCCTCTCGGGAGATGCTGCAGTGTACCCAAGTAGCGCCGGGAGCAACTGCTTACCACTCCACTATGTCTTCTTGTCATGGCTTTTGCACCATCAGTACAGATACCAACACATCTTGACCACCAAAGTCCATTTGATGTCACAAAGCTGTCCAGAACTTTAAAAATATCCTCTCCTGTTGTCCTGGTTTCCAGTGGTTTGCAGAAGAGGATGTCTTCCTTAATTGACCCCCCCCCACCCGATAAACGTAATGGACATATACCAGGAGCTGTGCCAGGCCCGCCACGTCCGTTGACTCATCCAGCCGTAATGCAGATAATTCACTGGCTTGTACGTGAAGCAGTAATTGTTTCAAAACATCTCCTGCCATGTCACTGATCATCAAACAACACTGTTTCTGTTTTTTTGGCCTTTTCCCCCAGTATTGTCCCAGCCATATCCGCAGCAGCAGGAATAATTAAGTCCTCCACAATAGTATGGGGCTTGCCTGTCCTAGCCACTCGGTAGCTCACCATAAGACACTTCTAACGCCTTCTTATTAATGGTATTAATGGTCTTTTGCTTTTATACATGTCTTACTACTCGAAAGTCATCTTAAATCGCTCAAAAAACTCCTGTGGCTTATTTTTGAAATTGACATGTTTTGTTTCTAAAATGTCTGCACAAGAGTGAAGGTTTCATCGAGTTGTGAGATAGTACTTTTGCAGACATAGGAAAGGCACTACTCCCAATATAAGTGAACCCGAAATCAATGTAGTTCTCATCATATTTGCACTTCTTCGATGGTCCAACGTCCCTGTCTGTTGTTCGGTGCTTTCCCAGGTAAGAGGGCAGTAGCTGTTCGGCTGCATCAGATTCATAACTGTCAGTGTCCATGCTAGCTGGGCTAACAACAAATGTAGAATTACTGATGCTAGCATTGGATTTGCTCGTGGAAGCAGAACAACTTGTGTCGTCGACAGGTGCAGGTGTAGTACTGCTGGTAGTAGCAGTACTACCAGTAGAGCTGGTATGTGTCTATGGATGCGGTTCTTACATTTCTTTGACCATTTATCAATTTTCGGAATGAGCAGCAGCTACGTTTGGCTACATATGGACCGTTAGTGAAATTCCCGCGAGAGAGTAATGGTTAATGAGATTGGATGTTAATTATTTGACTTGGCTACCTGCATTTGCCATTGCGTTATTTTGCTGAACAATATGGTTTAATTTTATTTTTGGCAGTGAAACGAGGCTACTCAGGCGAGAAAAAATCTCGCCCAAATGTATAGCCCCGTTAGAAAATCTAAATGGACTGTTTGAAAATGTGAAGAAAAAAGAAGTAGATATTTTTTATGTGAATTGACGAGGGCGGCATTTCCCGAGCTAAACTGACCAAGACGCACCTCCAACAACACATAACACTTCACATTATTCTGCCCAAAAACAATGATAACTTCTCTCACCCAGTGGTATGAGGGCTATATAGGTGAGCGTTAATGCTGCCCCATGAAAAGCAGTGCCCACATTGCAAAAAAGCAGGGGTGCAAAATATTTAGCTTGCCCATGCCCAGCGTGCCTCTCCAAGGTGTAGCCTACGGTAGAAAGGGTAGTAGCCTATGTGGTTTTTCTGTAGACCATAGACTGGAAACCAAATATATTACAATGTCACGAGACAGACGCTTTTTCAATCATTAACTTATTAATGAGAGAGTGCAGGATAAAGTCAACTAAAAAGGAAAGCGGGCAGAGACCAGCTTTGGAGCGGCTACGGCATAAATCAAAGTAGTGGACAGCCAATGGTGCTGAAAGTAATTAATTTAAACAACTGTCTTCATTTTAACTCGACTTCACTAGGCTTTGTTGGAGCCGATTTCTTCCTATTAAAAAAAATAAGAAGTAGGCCTACATGCCTAGACGCAATTATGCTATCCATAGATTTGTCGGTATAGCCAAATCCTCCAATACTATCACCATGCACTCCTTAAATACAGAATCTCCATATCTGGGAAGGGCTTGATGTGTTCCATTAAAACCAGGGCTCAAATTGAGTGAGGATATGAAATACCCTTTAAGGAACAAGGGCAAAAATGATACCTATTGTTAGCTTTATATTTTGAAATAAATCAAAAGTATCCAGATAATATAAAGTGGTCTATAACAATGCTTAACTCCATGATGACTTATGCTAGAAACAAGCTTTAAAATGGCCACAAAAGATGTGACTGATGCAATTGGGGATATATTGTTAAGCCTCTATGACATTCCGAAGCTGAGCGTCGGACTTCAATATTAGAGTAGACAAAAAATTTACTTTGCTATTCTATATAATTGAATAGAGATATTGATGATTTTACCAGCATAATCAGATTTAAAATATTATGATATGTTATTGACATAGAACTCATTATAGAGCCTACTAACCAGATGTGTTAAAAAATGTGTTTAAATTTGATTATGAATTGGGCCACTATTGTGTTCCATTCCGCCGACTATTAGCTGAAAATGTTATTGGGCCCAAAGCCAAACCTATTGCCGACCCCAGCTCTACACTATTCTATTCTATGTGGCAGACCGTCCAGTGCCGGGTTTATACCAGTATTTCTTCTTCACATCATCATCTGCACATCTATCACTCCAGCTTTAAATTAGCTAAATTGTAATTACTTCGACCACTATGGCCTATTTATTGCCTTACCTCTTCACTCCATTTGACTGTACGCTTGTTTATGTGTAACTCTGTTGTTGTTTTTTGTCGCACTGCTTTGCTTTATCTTGGCCAGGTCGCAGTTGTAAATGAGAACTTGTTCTCAACTGGCTTACCTGGTTAAATAAAGCCCATACATTGTTTTGGTGCAAGCGCGTACACACATAGGAGGTCTCGTATCAGGAAGCAATTAAATCTACTTTCACTCCTGCATCTAACTAATATGTTTGGTGCAGTATTTCTCAAGTGAAGAAATGTGCAAGAAAACATTTTGTCTCTCACTGAATGACAAACAGTTGAACAATCCTTACTGTTGACCAATCACTGACAAAAGGGGCGTAGACTTCAGCTACCGACTTTGGCTTGCCTTGAGAAAAAAATGTGCTAACGAAAAGCCAAAGATCAAAATGTTGTCATAATGTATGCATAAACTGTTCCAAACTGTTTCGGATGGGAAACATGCAAACATCTTTACTATTCTTGACAATGCCCCTCGTGCAGAGAGACTGGATAAGTATGCTCTGGCCATCATCAGAAGCACTGGTCTTCAAAATTAGATCATGCAACCATAATGTAAAATAGAGTTTAACCCATTGGCTCATTGATCTCGGCTGCCCTTCTCTTGGTTTACGGTAGTCATCTAAATGGCAGCACTCATATCACCCGACCACATGCGTGGAGGGACAAAAAGCACCAGACAAGGAATAATAACTTATTCCAATGACAACAGTATTAGTGTTGCAGGGTATACCGAAATGTGGGTACTTTTCGATACAACAACATGAAAAAAAACGGTTTGGTACTAGAATGTGTGTTACTCTCGGTACTTCTGTCAAATGTGTCTCACGGACCAAGTCTATCAGCACAGCCGATGTCCCCTATATTAGCCTGCAGTGGAAGTCGGGTCTGCATCATGTTAGCGCCCCACTCATGCTGCACTGAAGTTAATCAAATCATATTGTATTTGTCACATGAGTCAAATACAAAAGGTGAAGACCTACATAAAAAGGTTAATTAAATCAAAATAAATACAGTGAAATGCTTACTTACAAGCCCTTTAACCAACAACAAAGTTAAGAAAATATTTACAAAATAAACAAAAGTTTTAAAAAGTAACACAATAAAAATAACGAGGCTATATACAGGGGGTGCCGATACCGAATCAATGTGCGGAGGTAAAGGTTAGGTAAAGGATAGTCGAGGTAATTTGTACTTGTAGGTAGAAGTGAAGTGACTAATAAACAGTGAGTAACAGCAACATTGACAAGGGGGGGGGGTGAATGCAAATAGTCTGGGTGGCCATTTGATTAACTGTTCACCAGTTTTATGGCTTGGGGTAGAAGCTGTTAACCTCTTGAACCTCTGGGGGCAGTATTTCATTTTTGGATGAAAAACGTTCTGTTATACTCACAGACAATATCTTTACAATTTTGGAAACGTTAGAGTGTTTTCTATCCAAAGCTGTCAATTATATGCATATTGTAGCATCTTTTCCTGACAAAATATCCCGTTTAAAACGGGAACATTTTTTTCTCCAAAAATGAAAATACTGCCCCCTAACACCAAGAGGTTAAGAACAAATTCTCATCTGTTGGGGCGGTATGCAAATTGTTGTGGGTCTAGGGTTTCCGGGATGATGGTGTTGATGTGAGCCCTCCTGTCTCAGCCTCCAGTTTTATGCTGCAATAGTTTGTGTCGGGGGGCTAGGGTCAGTCTGTTATATCTGGAGTATTTCTCCTGTCTCATCCGGTGTCCTGTGTGAATTTAAGTATGCTCCATAAAATTCTCTCATTCTTTCTTTCTCTCGGAGGACCTGAGCCCTAGGAACATGCCTCAGGCCTACCTAGCCTGATGACTCCTTGCTGTCCCCAGTCCACCTGGTCATGCTGCTGATCCATTTTCAACTGTTCTGCCTGCGGCTATGCAACCCTGACCTGTTCACTGGACGTGCTACCTTGTCCCAGACCTGCTGTTTTGGACTCTCTCTCTCTCTCTCTCTCTCTACTGCACCTGCTGACTCAAACTCTGAATGATCGGCTATGAAAAGCCAACTGACATTTACTCCTGAGGTACTGACCTGTTGCACCCTCTTCAACCATTGTGATTATTATTATCTGACCATGCTGGTCATCTATGAACGTTTGAACATCTTGGCCATGTTCCATTATAATCTCCAACAAGCACAGCCAGAAGAGGACTGGCCACCCGTCAGAGCCTGGTTCCTCTCTAGGTTTCTTCCTAGGTACTGGCCTTTCTAGGGAGTATTTCCTAGACACCATGCTTCTACATCTGCATTGCTTTCTGTTTGGGATTTTAGGCTGGGTTTCTGTACAGCACTTTATGACATAAAAGTTGGGCTTCTAGAGATGGTAATTGTAGGATAGTCTCACGTCTCTCCCAAAATGATCTATTGCTTCAGCAAACAGACAGGGTGTGAATAAAGTTCCGACGGGCCACCCCCCTTGTGAGTGACATCATTACTGGTTAAGAGAGACAGCGCCCACTTTTATAAAATAAGCTACTTTATGCAACTGTTGTTGATCAGTACAATAAAAATATGTCCCAAATATTTGGGACATGCTTGTGTTTCTAGCTCCGACAGTGCAGTAATATCTAACAATTTCACAACATATACCCAATACACACAAATCTAAGTAAAGGAATGGAATTAAGAATATATAAATATATGGACGAGCAATGTCAGAGCGGCATAGTTATTACACATATGAGATGAGTAATATGTAAACATAATTAAAGGGACTAGTGTTCAATTTATGAAAGTGGCCAGTGATTGCAAGTCTACGTATATAGGCAGCAGCCTCTAATGTGCTAGTGATGGCTGTTTAACAGTCTGATGGTCTTGAGATAGAAGCTGTTTTTCAGTATCTCGGTCCCAGCTTTGATGCACCTGTACTGGATGATAGCGGGTGAACAGGCAGTGGCTCAGGTGGTTGTTGTTCTTAACAATCTTTTTGGCCTTCCTGTGGCCTTCCTGTGACATCGGGTGCTGTAGGTGTCCTGGAGGGCAGGTAGTTTGCCCCCGGTGAAGCGTTTGGCAGACCGCACCACCCTCTGGAGAGGCTTGCGGTTGCGGGCGGTGCAGTTGCCATACCAATCGGTGATACAGCCCAACAGGATGCTCACAATTGTGCATCTGTGCATCTGTAAAAGTTTGGGAGGGTTCTAGGTGCCAAGCCAAATTTCTTCAGTCTCCTGAGGTTGAAGAGGCACTGTTGCACCTTCTTCACCACACTGTCTGTGTGGGTGGACCATTTCAGTTTGTCAATGATGTGTACGCCGAGGAACTTTAAACTTTCCACCTTCTCCACTGCAGTCCCGTTGATGTGGATAGGGGGGTGCTCCCTCTGCTGTTTCCTGAAGTCCACGATCATGTCCTTTGTTTTGTTGACGTTGGGTGAGAGGTTATTTTCCGAGCACCACACCCCCAGAGCCCTCACCTCCTCCATGTAGGCTGTCTTGTCATTGTTGGTAATCAAGCCTATTACTGTTGCATCATCTGCCAACTTAATGATTGAGTTGTAGGCGTGCTTGGCCAATCAGTCATGGGTGAACATGGAGCTGAAGTTAACATCTTAGCTGGCATGTGTGCTGGCAAGGTTGGTAGACTTTAGAAAAGCAATCAATAACTTATATTGAATAAGACTCCATTCCTTTCAATCTTTTACCCAGATTTAGCAGAGATGCATATTTAATTTTTTTTTTTTTTTAAAAACCACCGGTCAGGAGGATACAGACATCAAGAGGTATGCTTAGATATGCTGAAAAAATATATATATATTTAAATTACATGGAATTAAGCATAATGATTTTGACTCAGGAAAAAGCTGAGTCAGCCAGCCAGCCAGCCCAGCCATCCTCACGTACTTTGTGCCCTCTCAGATTTATGGGGTACATTATGCCCCTTTTGACTAATATGCCTTATTTTTTGCCACGGTATCGTTTTGGTATTGAGTATTGTAATACTAAACATGGTATCAAAGTCAAAATTATCAACAACAAAAAATGATTCGTCACAAGCTTCGGAAACAACAGGTGTAGTCTAACAGTGAAATGCTTAATACCCAACAATGCAGAGAGAACATTTTTAAATAATAGGAGAATAACACAAGGAATAGATACACAATGACTAACGATAACTTGACTATATACACGGGGTACCAGTACCAAGTTGATGTGCAAGGGCACAAGGTAATTGAGGTAGATATGTACATACAGGTAGTGGTAAAGTGACTATGCAAAAGGATGGATAAGAAGTAGCAGCAGCGTATGTGATGAGTCAAGAGTTAGTCCGGGTATCTATTTGGTTAACTATTTAGCAGTGTCATGGCTTGGGGGTAGAACTGTTCAGGGTTGTTGGTTCCAGACTTGGTGCATCGGTACCGCTTGCCGTGCGGTAGCAGAGGGAACAGTCTATGACTTGGGTGGCTGGAGTCTGACAATTTAGGGCCTTCCTCTGACACTGCCTGGTATCTGAAACCGCCTGGTATAGAGGTCCTGGAAGGCAGGAAGCTCTGCCCCAGTGATGTACTGGGTCGTACGCAAGAACCCTCTGTAGCACCTAGCGGTCAGATGCCAAGAAGTTGCCATACTCAATGTTAAGTCCTTGGTGATGCGGACACCTCTCGATCCGCTTCACTACAGCCCTGTCGATATGGATAGGGGCGTGCTTGGTGCTCAATTTCCTGTTGTACACGATAAGCTCCTTTGTCTTGCTGCCACTGAGGGAAAGTCACTGATCTCCTCCCTATAGTCTGTCTCATCGTCATCGGTGATCAGGCCTATCACAGTTGTGTCATCAGCAACCTTAATGATGGTGTTGGAGTCGTGCAGCCATGCAGTCGTTGGTGAACAGGGAGTACAGAAGGGGACGAAGCACACACTCCTGAAGAGCCCCCGTGTTGAGGGTCAGCGTGGCAGATGTGTTGTTGCCTACCCTCAACATCTGGGGGCGGCCCATCAGGAAGTCCAGGATCAAGCAGCAGTGGGAGGTGCTCAGTCCCAGAGTCCTGAGCTTAGTGTTGAGCTTGGAGGGCACTATGGTGATGAACGCTGAGCTGTAGTCAATAAACAACATTCTCACATAGGTGTTTCTCTTGGGAGAGGGCAGTGTGGAGTGCAATAGAGATTGCGCCATTTGTGGATCGGTTGTTGATGTGAGCCATGACCAGCCTTTCAAAGCATTTCATCGCTACAGATGTGAGTGCTACTGGGCTATAGTCATTTAGACAGGTTTCTTGGACACAGGGACTATGGTGGTCTGCTTGAAATATGTAGGTATTACAGACTGGGTCAGGGAGTTTGAAAATGACAGTGAAGACACTTGCCATGCTCCGAGTACACATCGGCTACAGAGAGCGAGATCACACAAATGTTCGGAACAGCTGGTGCTCTTATGCCATTTTATTAGGCCCACATCCTTGGAAAAATCTAACGAGGCAGCCCCACTTACCTGACTTAGGCCTAAGAATAAGACATTCATTAATTTAGTCTGGAAAACATAAGACTCTGACATCTTCTTGGTCATATTACCAAGGGAAACTCAGCCGTGAGCTACCTAGTGATGCGAGCCTACCAGACAAGCTAAATGCCTTCTATGCTTGCTGCGAGGTAAGCAACAAGGCAGGTTGCTTGCCTCGAAGCGAGCATTGTAATATGACCAAGCAGATGTCAGAGTCTGTTTACCAGATAAAATAAATTAACCTCTTATAATTCTTAGGGCTAAATCAGGTAAGTGGGGCTGCCTCATTCAATTTTTCCCAAGGATGTAGGCCTTATAAAATAGCAGTATATTTCCTATATGTTAGCCTACATGAATCCTGGAAGAGGCCAAGATGCAGCCAGCAGCATCAGAGGGAAATAGCTTGGAAAGTCAGGAATCTGGGGGAATGGCCTCACTCCTTTCACAGCCCTACAAACTCCATCCTCAACCCACACTGCTTTCCTACTTCCTGTTCTAGGCTTGTTTTTGAGGGGACAAAGGGAAAGAAAACAATGCATCTCCTCAACTGCCTTTAGATACATTCACACAGCATTTCCATTTCCTGAATCCCCGCAAAAACATCCCAGCAGGCAGCTGTCATGCCCTGGTGCAAGCGCCCTTGAAAGAAAAACAAGAGCGGATAAGGAACTACAGCAATGACCAGGGGTCAAATGACACACACTTTGTATCCCTTGTTGTTATATGAAATGCGAGAGGAAATCATGTAGGAAAGATATCCTCCTCCAATTACCATCTCTAGAAGCCCAACACAGTGGTACAGGGGGGGACAGGTCTTTGCTTGCCCCTCTCTGCTTCTCTCCCTGGCTGCGTTTGGAGGTCTAAACCTGCCCGGTGAGAAGCTTTGCGTAGGCTAGCAGAACAACATCGTATGTAAGTGACTGAGTGCTGACATTTCCCTCCTCTAGCTACATGACTCACATCCTCTCGTAACCTACTCGACTCATCGCAGGAAGAAGAAAGAAAAAAAACAATCCTGCCACTGACCCAGATCCCTCCAGCCCTCCTTTCCATTTACTGGCAGCACCTTTTAATATTGTTTTGTTTGAACTGGCTCCCCCACTTCATCCTTACTAGGACTATGATGGTCATGAAATGTATATGTCTACACTGAACAAAAATATAAACACAACATGTAAAGTGTTGGTACCATGAAATAAAAGATCCCAGAAATGTCTCTCAAATGTTGTGCACAAATTTGTTTACATCCCTGTTAGTGAGAATTTCTCCTTTGCCAAGATAATCCATCCACCTGACATTTGTGGCATATCAACAAGCTGATTAAACAGCATGATCATTACACGGGTGCACATTGTGCTGGGGGACAATAATAGGCCACTTTAAAATGTCCAGTTTTGTGATACAACAATGCCACAGATGCCTCAAGTTTTGAGGGAGTGTGCTATTGGCAGGAATGTCTACCGGAACTGTTGCCGAGGAATTTAACGTTCATTTCTCTACCATAAAAGCCGCCTCCAAAGTGGTTTTAGAGAATTTGGCAGTACGTCCAACAGACCTCATAACCACAGACCACGCGTAACCATGCCAGCCCAGGACCTTAACATCCAGCTTCTTCACCTGCGGGATCGTCTGAGACCAGCCACCTGGACAGCTGATGAAATTGAGGAGTAATTCTGTATGTAATAAAGACCTTTTGTGGGGTAAAACTGGCTCCCCAGTGGGTGGGCCTATGCCCTCCCAGGCCCACCCATGTCTGCGCCCTGCCCAGTCATGTGAATTTCATAGATTAGGGCCTAATTTATTTATTTCAATTGAAAGGAAACAATCCTGTACAGTGCCTTCGGAAAGTATTCAGACCGCTTGGCTTTTTCCACATTTTGTTACGTTACAGCCTTATCCTAAAATGTATTAAATAATTATTTTTCCTCAATCTACACAAAATACCCCATAATGACGAAGCAAAAACAGGTTTAGAAATGTACCAATTTCTAAAAATACAAAAATGAAATATTACATTTACAAAAGTATTCAAACCCTTAACTAAGTACTTTGTTAAAACACCTTTGGCAGTGATTACAGCATTTAGTTTTCTTTGGTATGACGCTGCTAGCCTGGCACACCTGTATTTTGGGAGTTTCTCCCATTCTTCTCTGCAGATCCTCTTAAGCTCTGTCAGATTGGATGGGGAGCAATGCTGCACAGCTATTTTCAGGTCTCTCCAGATATGTTTGATTGGGCCACTCAAGGACATTCAGAGACTTATCACGAAGCCACTCCTGCATTGTCTTGGCTGTGTGCTTAGGGTTGTTGTCCTGTTGGAAGGTGAACCTTCGCCCCAGTCTGAGAAACTGAGCGCTCTGGAGTAGGTTTTCATGAAGGATCTCTGTACTTTGCTCTGTTCAGCTTTGCTTCGATCCTGACTAGTCTCCCAGTCCCTGCCACTGAAAAACATACCCACAGCATGATGCTGCCATCACCATGCTTCACCGTAGGGATGGTGCCAGGTTTCCTCCAGATGTGACACTTAGAACTCTTTGGCATGAATGCTATCTTGGTTTCATCAGACCAGAGAATCTTGTTTCTCATAGTCAAGAGTCTAGAGGTGCCTTTTGGCAAACTCCAAGCGGGCTGTCATGTGCCTTTTTATTTATTTTACCTTTATTTAACCAGGTAGGCAAGTTGAGAACAAGTTCTCATTTACAATTGCGACCTGGCCTTTTACTGAGGCGTGGATCCCATCTGGCCACCATAAAAAGGCCTGATTGGTGGAGTGCTGCAGAGATGGTTGACCTTCTGGAAGGTTCTCCCATCTCCACAGAGGATCTCTTGAGCTCTGTCAGAGTGACATCGGGTTCTTGGTCACCTCCCTGACCAAAGCCCTTCTCCCCTGTTTGCTCAGTTTGGCCACTTTGCCAGCTCTAGGAAGAGTCTTGGTAGTTCCAAACTTCTTCCATTATTTAAGAATGATGGAGGCCACTGTGTACTTGGGGACCTTCAATGCTGCAGAAATGTTTTGGTACCCTTCCCCAGATCTGTGCCTCGACATAATCCTGTATCTGAGCTCTACACATAATTCCTTTGACCCCATCGCTTGGTTCTTGCTCTGACATGCACTGTCAACTGTGGTACCTTATATAGACAGGTGTGTGCCTTTCAAATCATGTCCAATCAATTTAAAATTACAGACTCCAATCAAGTTGTAGAAAAATCAAGGATGATCAATGGAAACAGGAATGCCCCCGAGCTCAATTTCAAATCTCATATCAAAGGGTCTGAATAATTAAGTAAATAAGGTATATCTGTTTATTATAAGTTATACATTTGCAAACATTTCTAAAAACCTGTTTTCGCTTTGTCATTACGGGGTATTGTGTGTAGATTGCTGAGGATTTTTATTTATTTAATCCATTCTAGAATAAGGCTGTAACGTAACAAAATGTGGAAAAAGTCAAGGGGCCTGAATACTTTCCGAATGCACTGTATCTCAGTAGACAAGTCAGATAACACCTGCCTAGTCAAATACTGGTTACAATGTTGTAAAACAGTTGTGATCATGTCAATACTGCACACGGCCTTGCAGTAACTTCCTCTTCAACTACAATAACTGGATTTGCATGCTCCCTTGACTGATTTCCTTTATATGAACTTTAACTCAACAAAATTGTTAAAATTGTTGCATGTTGGGGATCACGTGACCCTTGAACGAGATGACCGCATGAACTGAGAGCTCCGCACAAGTAATTTCAAATCTCAAATCAAATCAAACTTTATTTGTAACATGCGCGGAGTAATCCAACAAGTGTAGACCTTACCATGAAATGCTTGCTTACGAACCCTTAACTCTTCTCGAACTACACTGTTGGTTAAGAAAAGATTTACCAAATAAACTAAAGTAAAACATAACACAATAATGAGGCTATATACAGGGCGTACCGGTACAGAATCAGTGTGCGGGGTACAGGTTAGTTGAGGTAATTTGTACATGTAGGTAGGAGTGAAGTGACTATGCATAGATAATAAACAGTGAGTAGCAGCATTGTACAAAACAAATGGGGGGGTCAATGTAAATAGTCCGGTGGCCATTTGATTAATTGTTCAGCAGTCTTATGGCTGGGAGGTAGAAGCTGTTAAGGAGCCTTTTGGTCCTAGACTTGGTTCTCCGATACCGTTTGCCGTGCGGTAGCAGAGAAAACAGTCTATGACTTGAGTCCCTGACAATTTTATCTTACCTCCACTTCAAGTTAAACCCCATTAGCTTAGTCAAAAAAGCCATGGCGGCTACAAAAGGCAATATTAAATGTGACATTTTTACCCGGACACGCACAATAGCCGTGGAAAAAGCCTCCAAGAAACAGCAAGCTTCAGAAAAATCTAGCGCCTTTACACCAGGACCGGTCAGCTGGAATACGTTGATAGCGCCAAGTTTGACGAGGTGAGAAAATACTTTATTGACCGAGGCACCTTCAGGGGATTCAAATACCCAAACGAGCTCAGGAGTCTTCACCAAGGAGCCCTGTGACACCTCGTTTTTTGAAGGACAATCCTGGCCACTGAGAAATGGACCAATGCCTAAGTGATTACTGTTACTACTAATGAAGGTAAGACAGCACATAGCCACCACATAGCCACCACATAGCCACCACATAGCCACCACATAGCCACCACATAGCCACCACATAGCCACCACATAGCCACCACATAGCCACCACATAGCCACCACATAGCCACCACATAGCCCGCTAAATGTCATTATAGATGTCCATTTTATTCAGATTTTATTTTAACTGAGAGATAGGCCCTATAGCCTAAACTAGGCCTACTAACATTATAGCCTACTTTTATATCCCCTTTAATATCAAGTGAGAAAATTAACCATTTACAGCCTGTTATCTTGTCTGTAGAACATAGAGACTAATTGGCAGACGGTGGTCAGATACTGTCAATTTATGAGGCCTATAGCTTACTTTTTTATTTGTATTTATCATTTTCACATCTACAGACCTAATGAGAGGCTCAGTGTGTCAATTTTATGCCTATGGTTATGACAGCTTTATCCTGTTGATATATTTCTATATTTTTCTATATTTCATTTAATTTTATAACAAACAACTTATCCAATAGATCCCTCTCAGGGATTTTCTGTTTTATTTAGTCCAAACGATTAGGCCTATGTTCTTTGGGGGATGTATTTGTAGGCTGGCTATTGATTTTATTTACTTCATTTCTCCCTCTCTTTTTTAATGTGGTCTGGACGGGGGCTACAATGTCACTTAACGCCGGTCAGAGAGGATGAGGCATTTTTCTCACTCTCTCTCGGGAGACGTTGTGCATTGCGAACTGTTACTGAGCATGGGGTTAACAGGTCCAACAGGATATGTTGAGTTGTTTGAAAAATCACATGGGGTGTTCAGACATTGTCATTTTATGTACACTGTTTCTTTTATGTGATCGCAGCTGTAACTATTATCTACCTTTACCCAGAGATGACTTGCACTAGAGTTCCATTACTGTTCGATGACGTTAACTAGTACCTTCCATCTACTGACATGGAATTGCCATGGGCTAGGTCATGCAATAAAACTGAAAAAGATACTGTGTGTTCTCAAAAAGGAAAAAGCAGACATTGCGCTTTTACAAGAGACACACTTCTGTGATGCCGAACATGCTAAACTCCGCAGAGCTTGGGTGGGACAGGTGTATTGCTCATCTTTCAAATCAAACAGTAGATGCACAGCCATACTTATCCATAAGAATGTTCCATTCATAATTGACAAAAACATATCAGATCCGAAGGGGAGATTTATTCTGATTACTGGGTCACTGTATGGGAAACCAATTACTATCTTAAACATATACGCCCCTAACAATGATACTCCTGCTTTCACGTCACCTTTCTATATACATCTGGCCCTTCTTTGGACACTGTGCTAACAAACCTCCAAAACGAGCTTCAATGCCATACAAAACTCCTTCCGAGGACTGCTTTTAAATGCAAGTAAAACTAAGTGCATGCTATGCCCGCACCCTCCCGCCCGACTAGCATCACTACTCTGGACGGTTCTGACTTAGAATATGTGAACAACTACAAATACCTAGGTGTCTGGATAGACTGTAAACTATACTTCCAGACTCACATTAAGCATCTCCAATCCAAAACGAAATCTAGAATCAACTTCCTATTTCGCAATAAAGACTCCTTCACTCATGCTGCCAAACACACCCACGTAAAACTGACTATCCTACCGATCCTCGACAAAATAGCCTCTAACACTCTACTTAGCAAACTGGATGTAGTCTATTACAGTGCCATCCGTTTTGTCACCAAAGCCCCATATACTACCCACCACTGCGACATGTATGATCTTGTTGGCTGGCCCGCACTACATATTCGTGGCCAAACCCACTGGCTCCAGGTCATCTATATAAGTCTATGCTAGGTAAAGCCCCGCCTTGCCTTAGCTCACTGGTCACCATAGCAACACCCACCCGTAGCACTCGCTCCAGCAGGTATATTTCACTGATCATCCCCAAAGCCAACACCTTCTTTGGCCGCCTTTCCTTCCAGTTCTCTGCCGCCAATGACTGGAACGAATTGCAAAAATAACTGAAGCTGGAGACTTAAATCTCCTTCTCTACCTTTAAGCATCAGCTGTCAGAGCAGCTTACCGATCACTGTACCTGTACACAGCCAATCTGTAAATAGCACACCCGACTACCTCATCCCCATATTGTTACTTATCCTCTTGTTCTTTTGCACCCCAGTATTTCTACTTGCACATCATCTGCACATCTATCACTCCAGTGTTAATGCTAAATTGTAATTATTTTTGCCTCTATGGCCTATTTATTGCCTACCTCCCTACTCTTCTACATTTGCACACAATGTACATAGATTTTTCTATTGTGTTATTGACTGTACGTTTGTTTATGTGTAACTCGTGTTGTTGTTTTTGTCGCACTGCTTTGCTTGATCTTGGCCAGGTCGCAGTTGTAAATGAGAACTTGCTCTCAACTGGCCTACCTGGTTAAATAAAGGTGTGTCATGCCCTGACCGCAGAGAGCATTTTATGTCTCTATTTTGGTTTGGTCAGGGTGTGATTTGGGTGGGCAGTCTATGTTCTATGATTTTCTATTTCTATGTGTTTGACCGGGTGTGGTTCTCAATCAGAGGCAGCTGTCTATCGTTGTCTCTGATTGAGAACCATACTTTAGGTACCCTTTTCCCCCACCTGTTTTGTGGGACGTTAATTTTGTCTATGTGAACATAGCCCAAAGCTTCACGGTTTGGATTTTGTTTTTCGTTTTGTCGGTGTCATTTTTTAATAAAGAGAAAATGTACGCTTACCATGCTGCACTTTGGTCCAGTCCTTCAGCCAGCCATGACAGAACTTCCCACCACCAACGGACCAAGCAGCGTGGTAAGGTGGACTCCTGGACATGGGAGGACGTTCTGGATGGCAAGGGAGTCTACACATGGGAGGAGATCCTGGCGGGAAGGAATCGCCTTCCATGGGAACAGGTGGAGGCAGCTAGGAGAGCAGAGGAAAGGAACCAGCGGTATGTGGGAACACGACTGGCAAGGAAGCCCGAGAGGCAGCCCCCCCAAAAATTGGGGGGAGGCACACGGGGAGTGTGGCAGAGTCAGGAAGCAGACCTGAGCAAACTCCCCGTGCTTACCGTGGAGAGCATGGGACTGGTCAGGCCCCGTGCTATGGGGTGATGCTCACGGTGTCGAGGCGGAGCATTCACAGGCCGGTGTGCTCGGTGCCAGGGTCCCGTATTAGCTGGGTGGAAGCTGGCATCCAACCAGAACGGGTGGGGCCAGCTCTGCGCTCGAGACCACCAGTGCGCCTCCACGGCCCAGTGTATCCGGTGCCTCGGCCAAGGAGGAGGCCTCCTGGATGTCTCCCCAGCCCGGTGAGTCCTGTGCTTGCCACCTGTCCGGAGCTGCCAGAGTCTCCCTCCTGTCCGGAGCTGCCAGAGTCTCCCTCCTGTCCGTCCGAGAGCTGCCAGAGTCTCCCAGAGTCTCCCTCCTCCCTGTCCTGTCCGGAGCTGCCAGAGTCTCCCTCCTGTCCGGAGCTGCCAGAGTCTCCCTCCTCCCTGCCAGAGTCTCCCTCCTGTCCGGAGCTGCCAGAGTCTCCCTCCTGTCCGGAGCTGCCAGAGTCTCCCTCCTGTCCGGAGCTGCCAGAGTCTCCCTCCTGTCCGGAGCTGCCAGAGTCTCCCTCCTGTCCGGAGCTGCCAGAGTCTCCCTCCTGTCCGGAGCTGCCAGAGTCTCCCTCCAGAGCTCTCCCTCCTGTCCGGAGCTGCCAGAGTCTCCCTCCTGTCCGGAGCTGCCAGAGTCTCCCTCCTGTCCGGAGCGGCCAGAGTCTCCCTCCTGTCCAGAGCTGCCAGAGTCTCCCTCCTGCCCGGGGCCCGCTACAAGGGTCCCCAATTCGAGGGTCTACGTCCCTCGCCAGAGCCGCCACCGCGGAGAAATGCCCACCCAGACCCTCCCCTATAGGTTCAGGTTTTGCGGCCGGAGTCCGCACCTTTGGGGGTGTACTGTCACGCCCTGACCGTAGAGAGCGTTTTATGTCTCTATTTTGGTTTAGTCAGGGTGTGATTTGGGTGGGCAGTCTATGTTCTGTGATTTTCTATTTCTATGCGTTTGGCCGGGTGTGGTTCTCAGAGGCAGCTGTCTATCGTTGTCTCAGATTGAGAACCATACTTAGGTACCCTTTTCCCCCACCTGTTTTGTGGGAAGTTAACTTTGTCTTTGTTCAAGGCACATAGCCCAAAGCTTCACGGTTTGGTTTTTGTTCTTCGGTTGTCGGCGTCATTTTTTAATAAAGAGAAAATGTAAGCTTACCATGCTGCACTTTGGTCCAGTCCTTCAGCCAGCCGTGACAAGGTGAAATAAATAAATACACATTTTGAAAATGAGAACCCTGTTCAATGAGCATTGTGTTTCCTTTGGAGTCCTGGCTGGAAATGTTTATTGTACCCTCAACTCTGGACAAATCATCTCAAATCCCCACCATAAACCCTAGATCGGCAAAGATGTTGAACTCGCTTACTAAAGAGACGGGACTGATAGATATCTGTAGAGCGACTAATAGCTAATCTATGGACTATACATACTACTCCAATGTCCATAACACCTACTCTCGTATAGATTACATTTTTATCCAAGTTTTTCATAAATTCTGCCACTTCTACAATCAGACCCATAGCACTTTCAGACCTTTGTCTGTCTCTGCATTGACCTCTGTAAAATCATCCCGAGGTCAAAGTCTGGAAATTCAACACCATGTTATCAAATGAAGCATTCCATACATTGGTTACTACATGGATAGACAACTACACACGAGAACAATGACTCTCCTGTTTCTCCGGCCACAATGTAGGACGTTGCCAAAGCCACAGTAAGAGGTAATCTAATTGCATATGCTTCCTCAAAGAAAAAAGCAATGGAAGCACACATGTTAGATCTTGAGGGAGCTGGAACGCTGTGAAAAAAGTACATTAACAATACCCAGACAGCAACTCCTGGAGTCAACTTAAAGCAGCCAAAGTCAAACTAAAATTGAACTATACCCGGGAGATAAAAAAATTTAAAAAACATTCTTTACTAAACATAAATACCATGAGTATAGCAATAGGGCTAGCAGATTGCTTGCTTACCAATGTTCAGTCAGAGCGTACAATCATGGCCATCCAAACAGCAGATGACGAGGTCATATATGATCCAAATAAGATAAACTTAACTTTTCATGATTTTTACTGCAAATGTTACTTCTGAGAGAAAATATACAGATGCAGAACTCCATTCATTCCTAGTGGGAATCTCACTACCAAAACTATCAGAGACCGACCAATAAGATCTCAACTCCTCCTCCACTCCTGAGAAGGTCCTAGAGGCAATTATCTCCATGCACCTAACAAGTCTCCAGGCCCAGACAGATTACTCAGCGAGTTATACAAAGCTTTTTGGCCTCAGTTTAGCGCTATTTTCATGCCAATGCTGGATGATTTTTGCAAAAACTGAGCCCTCCCAGAGTATGTACACAGCCGGCATTAGTGTTGGTCAAAAAAGACAATGACCCTCTATCCTGCTCATCCTTCCGGCCCATAAGCTTGTTGGATTCCGGTTATAAAATCATTCTTAATAAATAAATAAGTCTTTTGGCGAGCAATTTGGTAAACACTCCTCTTCCCAAAATAATAAATGCAGACCAAACTGGATTTATTAGAGACAGGTACTCTTCTGATAACATTCGTAGTCTTTTTGATATTATAGATTAAGTAAACGCACAAAATACCACTGTCCTGCTGGCTTCACTGGATGCTGAGAAGGCGTTTGACAGGATGGAGTGGAGCTTTCTGTTCTCAATCGTAGAAAAGTTCAATATGGGCCCAAACTTTATTAAATGGATTAAGCTCCTATATTCTCATCCAAATGCCATGGTGACGACTAACGGTCTGAATGTACCAGTACTAGAGGTCGACCGATTAATCGGAATGGACGATTAATTAGGGCCGATTTCAAGTTTTCATAACAATCGGAAATCTGTATTTTTTTTACACCTTTATTTAATCTTTATTTAACTAGGCAAGTCAGGTAAGAACACATTCTTATTTTCAATGACGGCCTATGAACGGTGGGTTAACTGCCTCGTTCAGGGGCAGAAAGACAGATTTTCACCTTGTCAGCTCGGGGGAGCCAATCTTGCAACCATACAGTTAACATGTCCAACGCAATAACGACCTGCCTCTCGTTGCACTCCACAAGGAGACTGCCTGTTACGCGAATGCAGTAAGCCAAGGTAAATTGCTAGCTAGCATTAAACTTACCTTATAAAAAACAATCAATCATAATCACTAGTTAACTACACATGGTTGATGATATTACTAGATATTATCTAGCGTGTCCTGTGTTGCATATAATCTGACTGAGCATACAAGTATCTAAGTATCTGACTGAGCGGTGGTAGGCAGAAGCAGGCGCATAAACATTCATTCAAACAGCACTTTCGTGCGTTTTGACAGCAGCTCTTCGTGTTGTGCGTCAAGCATTGCTCTGTTTGACTTCAAACCTAATCAACTGCCGAGATGAGGCTGGTGTGACCGAAGTGAAATGGCTGGCTAGTTAATGCACGCTAAAAGCGTTTCAAACTTCATTCGCTCTAAGCCTTGGGGTGGTTGTTCCCCTTGCTCAGCATGGGTAACACTGCTTCGATGAGGTGGCTGTTGTCGTTGTGTTGCTGGTTCGAGCCCAGGGAGGAGCGAGGAGAGGGACGGAAGCTATACTGTTACACTGGCAATACTAAAGTGCCTATAAGAACATCCAATAGTCAAAGGTTAATGAAATACAAATGGTATAGAGGGAAAAAGTCCTATAATAACTACAACCTAAAACTTCTTACCTGGGAATATTGAAGATTCATGTTAAAAGGAACCACCAGCTTTCATATTTATTTTATTTAAATCGGCCAATTAATCGGTAGCGGCTTTTTTGGCCCCCCAATAAATCGGTATCGGCGTTGAAAAATCATAATCGGTCGACCTCTAACCAGTACCCCCTGTATATAGCCTTGTTATTTTTATGTAATTTTCTTCTTACTTTTTGATTTGATTCTGGGGTTTTTTAACGTTCGTTTATTTAGTAAGTATTTCTTGAACTGCAATGTTGGTTAGGGCTTGTAGTAAGCATTTCACAGTAAGGAATACCTGCTGTATTCAGCATATGTGACAAACCAAATTTTATTTGAATTCTGACAGATTCCCTTTGAGATGTGGCACAAGACAAGGATGCTCGCTGTCCCCCTTTCGCAGGGTAGCCTAGTGTTAGAGCGTTGGACTAGTAACCGGAAGGTTGCAAGTTCAAACCCCCGAGTTGACAAGGTACAAATCTGTCGTTCTGCCCCTGAACAGGCAGTTAACCCACTGTTCCTAGGCAGTCATTGAAAATAAGAATTTGTTCTTATCTGACTTGCCTAGTTAAATAAAGGTTAAAAAAATAAAAAAATAAAATTGTTGGGGGTGGAGCCTTTGGCAGAGTTGATACGGAGCACTCCAAGTATTCTGCAGGTCGGCCTTCAGCAAAAGATTTTGCTCTATGTGGATGTTGTCTTGCTCTTCATATCCAACCCTGAGATATCCCTCCCTCTCATTTTAGACAATTGCTCAGTACGGCAGGTTTTCAGGAGAGCTAAAAAATATCCCAATGCCCCAGGGCAGTGATTGGGTACACTGCCCTGTGTAGGGTGCTGTCTTTCGGGTGGGATGTTAAATGGGTGTCCTGCCTCTCTGAGGTCATTAAAGATCCCATGGCACTTACTGTAAGAGTAGGGGCGTTAACCCCGGTGTCCTGGCTAAAATCCCAATCTGGCCCTCAAACCATCATGGCTACCTGATCCTCCCCAGCTTACAATTGGCACATTCATCTCCCTCCTCTCCCCTGTAACTATTCCCCAGGTTGTTGCTATAAATGAGAACGTGTTCTCAGTCAACTTACCTGGTAAATTAACAGATAAATAAATTAAGACACTCTGCCTGTTCCAATGGAAGACAGGGGTTTCAATACTGTGGAATCTTTGTAACACAAACTAGTCGGAAGAATCAATGTTATCCATATGAACATCCTCCCTAGATTGAACTATTTATTTCAGATGCTCCCATGCCATCTCTCAGTTTCTTTTTTCAAAACTACTAACCAAAGCATCACCAAATTTATAATGGGGCAAAAAAACACCTAGGATCAAGTTTTCCACTCTTTCGAAACCTGAATCTAAGGAGAGTCTTGCCCTTCCCTGCCTTCAATTGTACTGCTGGTCTGCCCAAATCCGCAACATGCTAACATGAATCACAAACGGACAAGACTCAATGTGGATTCAGATAGAGGCCCAATCCTGTGTTTCATTGCTCCTAAACTCAATTGTATTCATTAATAACTTTAGTGAAGGGGGCAACATTGCCAAAACCTTTGTGATTTACAGCACTCTACTAGGATGGAAGGACTGTAAGAAATACCTTGGCATTGCCTCTCAGATATGCTCTCACTCGCCTATAGTATGCAACCCAGACTTGCCAAAAGCCCTGAGTAATGCCAACTTTAATCTCCGGCATACCTTTTCAGACCTGTTTCATCCGAACACAACTACACTGAAATCCTTTCAAGTCCGCTGCCGTGAATTCAAAAAAATCTATTTTCTTTTTTTTTCCAGATCTTTAAATTAGACATGTAATTTCCTCATTCACTTCCAAGGGGAGGTTTTAGAGCTCAGCTGAATGAAGTTGAGAACCTTCTTGCTACAGCACAATCCATCAAAGGCAAAATCTCCTATATCTTGAATCCTTTCTGAGAATGTGGGCTCCTCCTTCACTCCTTCACTCCTTCAAAAGAAATCTGGGAAAAGAACCTGTCTGGCTATCAGTGATGAGTTATGGGCGGATGTTTGCGACAGGGTATACTGCTCCTCTACTAATGTAAAAAATAAATAATTTAAATATATATATTTTTTTACACCACAGTGAGACTACTTAGAATGAATACAGACATTTCTACCTCTGAAAGTGGAACCTATATGCATGTATTCTGAGTTGTAGAGAGATTGTCAGATTTTGGCAATCTATACATACTGCTGCACAGAACATACTAGATGTAGATGCAGTTTGATATGACCCCGTCTCTAACTTCTTAATGCCCAGCGGGACTTTGTTCTTGATCCAGACAGAGAAAATGTGTTTATGACTATCACATACTTCTCCAAAAAAATGTATTCACCTACTGTGGGCATCTAATTCCTCTCCTACATTTAAAATGTAGATTGACCAGATTGTTGACTTCCTTCCTCTTGAAAAGCTCACTTATGACCTCCGCAAGAGACAGCCCAGGTTTGATAGAGTCTGGTCACCACTTCTCAACTATATTTCAAATTGGACAGAGTGAATAGGGTGATTTGGGAGATTAGTGTATATACATGTTGTGTAAGGTGCTGTAAAAACTAATTCTTTGCTCATTGTCTCAGCTAATAAAATAGCTAACATGATCACAGATAGTGCTGCTGCAAATGTGTTTGTTTTGTTTTATATTTTATTATATTATTTATGTCTACCACATCTGTGAATGTGATGTTTGTTGATTGAAAAACATGAAAACTTCAATTCAAATGGTTACATGTTGAGTTTATATTTTTGTTCAGTATAATTATTTTTGACACACATTTGTTCCTCTCTTCCACTCCTGACTGCATGTGCTGCCATAGATTCTATTTATGTGTGCTGCTGCTGCACCTTTCTATGTGTGCTGGTCATCTATAACACCTTGCTTGTTTTAGCAAAGAGCAACAACGTTTCATCACGTTGTTAAGGGTCCATGAAACGGACTCAACCGCACGGCCTTTCCGTCTTCAGTCTGATGTTATTGCACAGAAACAGTGTGTTCTTACCATGCACAGCGAAGACGTTACAGTGATGGGCCCCATGTCGTGATGACTCTCTCTTCCCACCCTTGATGAAGTGCAGCGCCGGCAGACTCGGTCTCCTCTGGTCCCCAACAAACTTCCCCGGCTGCTGCCCCATAAGGGCAGGGTGCCAGGCCGCAGCCGGGTCTCCAAACTGGGCTCTCTCAGTGCCTGGGTCCGGGGCACCTGGTGGGTAGGGGATGGAGGGCAGGGACCACCTCCGTGGTGTGATTTCCCTCAGTCAGTTTGGCCTCTCCAGATGTTCACTTCTGCATCCCACCGCTGACACCAATCCAGGGGTTTTTGATGGAGGTCAATGCAACGGAAAATAGACCGGCAAGTCCTTCTCACTGATTCCACCCTCTTGATCATGCATTGACTGCTTTGGTAGTCTTACTGTCAGATGAGATCTGGTCTCTTATGGCACTTGTGTCTTTTATTTAAGACACAGGCAGTCACATAGGAGGATACTGGAGGAGCCCCAATCAAGACACATTCATGAAGATCTAAGGCCTAATTATGATGGCATACATTCATCCAGCATGTAATAATAGAATGTAGGCCTACGTTCCATATTTGGTCAACAAACGTATTTTCAGCACCATGCAATCCACTGATTTGTCATGACTGATTGTATATTTGACATTCAGCTACCGTTTTGCTGTCATCTGGACATCCCGCAGTGTTTTTCAGGCCACAATTATGCATGACAAGACGCTACCGCGGGATAAAATGTGTTTGAGGAAAAATCATGGGAAACTTAGCTAGCTAACGAACGTTGGCATTACTCAGAAGGTAGGCACTTGCTTCACCAGAAAGCAAATGTGAATGGTTTAAACACGATCTGTATTTGAATACAATTTCTGACAACTGAATGTTATTTAGTAGCTATGAAGATGCAAGAATGGCTGTGCAACATTTTGTTCATTGGAATACTAGCTAGCGAACTAGCTCCAGCTAACGATGGAGCTAGCCTTACTGGCTAGATGGTGGTACGCCGCGCGAGACCCTGGGAATTAACATCGGAACAGTCAACCTAATAACCAGTTCTAACTTCGGACGGTGTACTTCGTCGTCTCGTTTGACTCAATATTGACAACATTAATAAAGGTTTGCCGAAATGTCCAGTGTCCCCCCCCCCAACCCTTAGTATTCAAGTCCTATTCAAACTTCGTGTCCACTCTTTCTGTCTTGCGGAGTTTCTCTCCCGTGCACCCCAACCCAGGCACTTTAACCAAGGAGCATACTCCAAACTTTTCGAACCAACCAGTGTGTTTCTTGGGCGTTTTCGCAGCTCCTTCTCAACACGTGCAACTAGCAAGCTCGTCGTTTCTATCTCCCTCGTTTCTAAACGTATTTAGTGCTCTTTCGATACAATCTTAACAATATACACCGGTAGGACAGTCGTCGCTGAGGCCGCCATATTTCCGCACGCAAGGTGGTTTACTAAAATATGGGGGTGGGGATACGTTTTACGTCAGAGCGTGCGTTCATGCGTGGGCAACTAGATGGGACACAGACAGACAATATCTTCTGTGATAGTACATACAGTATGTCATGTCCCATGTAAATGTAGCACAAGTCATAGACTTGACATAAAAGGACAGCAAATGATCAACTGTTGATCAATAGCAGTTTCACTAAAGGTAAAGGGCAGGCAGTAAAGTTGATTTTATGAACCAAAACGTTAGGAGGAAGGCTTTGCAAGATGGTATGCATTTTCCTTCCCTATTTTGTATTTACTGACTTTTCAACTCATCTTTGGAAAGGAGTAAACAAAACATCAATATAATTATGTGAGGAAA
This sequence comes from Oncorhynchus tshawytscha, assembly GCF_018296145.1. NCBI lineage: Eukaryota > Metazoa > Chordata > Actinopteri > Salmoniformes > Salmonidae > Oncorhynchus > Oncorhynchus tshawytscha. Next base: position 21,474,312 of record NC_056448.1, on the reverse strand, counting down.
AACATTTTTTTTATGTACATTGGGAGGCTGTCTAAGATTCCTCCACAAGGATATTTCATTACATTACAAGTAAAATAATCTAATTGGGAAATCTCTAAATAAAAACGCACTACTTACAAGCATGATAAGAGAAAGGTTTCACACACTGATAGCTTGAGGCATAAGTAGGTTTGTGTATTTAATTCTCGAAAGAGTAGTTATTCTTTCAAAAGTATGACACATTATCAACAGTCCTCTACTAGTTCTCTAAAAAAAAACAACCACAAAGAAATGAGGAACAGCTGGGTCCTTGGTTGCAGAAACATTTTAATTCAGTAAATCAACCATCCCTCTCCAATATAGGTGTCTATTGAGAAACATAGCTATAGTTTATATACTTAACAAAAATAAAAAACTTCAAAGTTTACTGAATTACAGTTCATATAAGTAAATTACACCCTAATCTATAGATTTCACAACTATGCAGGGGTGCAGCCATGGATGGGCCTTAGAAAGCATAGGCCCACACACTTGGCAGCCAGGCCCACCCACTGGGGAGCCAGGCCCAGACAATCAGAATAAGTTTCTTTATTACAGATAGAAATACTCCTCACCACATCCCCTCAGACTATCCCACAGGTGAAGAAGCCAGATGTGGAGGTCCTGGGCTGGCGTGGTTACATGTGAGGCCGGTTGGACGTATGGCCAAATTCTCTAAAACGACACTGGGGGCAGCTTATGGTAGAGAAATTAACATAAAATTATCTGGTAAGAGCTCTGGTGGACATTCCTGCAGTCAGCATGCCAATTGCACGCTCCCTCTAAACTTGAGACATCTGTAGCATTGTGTTGTGTGACAAAACTGAACATTTTAAAGTGGCCTTTCATTGTCCCCAGCACAAGGCGCACCTGTGCAATGATCATGCTGTTTAATCAGATTCTTGATATGCCACAGCTGTCAGGTGGATGGATTAACTTGGCAAAGGAGAGATGCTCACTAACAGGGATGTGAACAAATTTGTACACACAAATTGAGAGAAACACACAAAAAGTTTATGGTAAATTTCTGGATTTTTTTCATTTCAGCTCATGAAACATGAGACCAACACTTGATGTGTTTATATTTTTAGCTTCATAAACTAAACTGCAGAGAAATACATTTCCTGGTGAAGCCAGAAGATTGTATCAAAAAGGGGATATACAGGTCACGGTATCTTCTGCTTGAGAGACAAGTTCAGAACTTGGGTTTAGGTTCAGTCCCCAATGTGGTTAAGGCCTTGATGCCTAAACTTGGAATGCAGGGAACACAAACCTTCCATTACGTTAAGGAAGGTTGCATCTGGTACTCTAACCCTCCAGTTCGACAAGTTTCTGACGTGTCATCATCACAATCTCCTCCATCACCTCTGGTTTTAAGATATCCTTGATCTAGAAAGAGAGAAACCTGTAACTCAATATGCTTTGTGAACTCTTTGAAGTCTGATGAAATTAGCTAAAAATGCAACATCATTAGGACTTGGATGGCTATAGATCATGTGTCATACAAAATGGCTTTGGTCGAGTCCCTTTTGAAAGAATGATCTAATTGAATGAATGTAAAGGTTCGCTTCCCTCAGATCCTCTTTCCATTACCTAGATCAGTATAGACAGTGTTACCTGGTGTGGGAGTGATGACTCGTAACAGTAGAGCACACTGGTGTCGTACAGAAGCACCTTGTGTGCCCCCAAGGCCAGCAAGCAGTTCCTCAACCGTGAGATCACCTCCCGATCTGAGAGAGAGACAGGCTAAGAGGGCAAGGCGGGGAGAGGGGGAGAGGTTACAGTGAGGTGAAAAAGGGGAACAGAAGGGTCAGCGTCGATAATATAACAATCTAGTGAAAGTAAAGCCGTTATGTCTTGTTGAACGATACAATGAAGTGCTACTAAAATGTGTGTGTATCTACATAGAGGTTGGATCCATTGTATTCCCGCTCAAAGCTGTGTAGCCCCAGGCAGCTCTTACCTCAAGACTGGTGTAGTATCCTCCAGCCTCCTCGTCCTGATGTCCTGGGGTGGGGTACAGCCACACAAAGCCATTATTGCCCAGGATGATGGAGGCCCCACACGGCAGGTTGTGGAAGTGGGTTTTCTGTCTCTTGATCAAAGAGGGAGATAGCTGCACAAGAACTCCTTGCCCCAACTGATGTGATGTAGATGCAAAGGAATAAGACAATAGGAAAATGGTTTACATTTTCATTCACTTAAAAAAGGGTATTTACACAGAAAAAAATAAAATAATTGTACCTTTCCATACTTTAAACTGCGGGTGTGAAGAGAGAGCGCCCCATCTGAGAAAACAGACTGTACCTCTGCCTGAACGTAAACTCGGTCAAGGAGAATTTTGACCATAGTTACATACAAAATATAATGCATAATCAATGAGAGTATGACACTTGCTACTTGTAGATGGTAGAGCCAAGGGAATCTAAACATAATAAAAAATTCCATGTAGAGTAGGCTGGAAGGTAGGATGGACATTATAAAGGCAGAAGGGCCCAGGTTGATGATAAACATCAGAGGATACACTGATGAGGTCCCCCTCCTGAAGGTAGTCTCTCATGGTGAGCTCATCTTCTGCTGACCGTCTCCTCTAAGAAGGACAGATATAGAAAGATTGATTGATGGTAAGACCGAGAAAGAACGTAAACAAATATCCAAAGAAGTTTTACCAAGTGTCAGTACTACTTGGTTGCACCGGGTGCTAAGAGGAACAAGCACACATTACCCAACCACATTTCCTAATTCCCAGATATATGCTGTCCATTCCACTCACCAGCTCTCCTCCGGGCAGATTGACAGAGGACAGCAGCAACACAGAGTCCAGTCTGGAGTTGGTGTCCACCTTCCAGCGCTTCTGCTGCACCTACAAAATGGCAGACAAACACTAAGCTCCAACCAGGAGAAGCACGATCACCCCAGGGCACTATTAGCTTTACTGACTCGGTCACCACTTCAAACAGAAACATACCTCTGTGATCCTCCCAACCACCACATCTCCAACCTCCCCGTTGAACCTGGGAATAAGAACAGATAAAGATGGCACAAGTGATAAAAAGTGATGTTTTTTTTACAGACAAACAGTGTGTAAACAATAAAAGCAGATGCTGCGCAATGGAAAAGTTGTATTAAAACAGAGTCAGTAGCTAACCAGTGGGGTAAATCTAACCCTAGGATTACAGACATTACTGTGGCACCTGGTCCACTTACCTGGTCTTGAGCGGCCGTACACAGATGAGCTTGTTCACTCTCTCCACCTCTCCTGCCACAGAGGCTGTTAGTTTTTCTTCATCCATGTAAGTCCCATGACCCCTAGAATGAAAAGCATCTATGGTCTAGTCAAGACTCACTATATATCCACTTTCAATGTCCTGTATGCACGTAAATTACTGACCGTCAACATCATTCAAATTAACTTGGTATAAGTTATATGATTAATTTAAGAGAAACTATATTAACAATAATCAAGTAAATAGGTAAGCCTAACCTTAGCTACTCTACGAGTGACACTTGCAGAATATTACACTATATATATACACAAAAGTATGTGGACGTCCCTTTAAATTATTGTATTTAGCCATTTCAGCCACACCTGTTGCTGACAGGGGCTGTTTCATGATTTTGGAATGAGATGTTCGACGAGCAGGTGTCCACATACTTTTGATCATGTAGTGTATTTATGCACTAACAAGTGAGACCTGAGATATCTAGTCAATATCAATCAATAGCTTCCTAGCTATATAGCTAGCTACCTATCCAAAGCAAAGAGGTAAATTCGTCGATTAATATTGATTTACAGTAAAGAGATAAAACTCAGTCTCAAAATTGTATTAGATGGGAGCAGCATGTTGACAGACTGTTACCTTGTTCTCGTGATGTTCATACAAGCTTGTAGACATACCTCATAAACCCTGTATCTGATGTGATCACATCACCGGGAACAACTAGATCTTTTCCATCCAAAGCAGACAGAGAGGATGATAACGATACTTGTTTCCGAATAGTTGGCAATCTCATATTCGCAGCCATGCTTTCTGAATTCTGTTCTGTTAACTCAAACGGCGCTTGTAATTGACGTCATCAGATACTTCCAGAATTTACCACTCATTGGAATTTACCTTTGCGGATTTTCACAAAATCCAAATAATGCCTCTGGACATTTATTCATTTTATAATTTATCTCACAATATTTCAAAACTGCTTTGCAAAAACATTGTTTACGTAAGAACGCTGGAGATGATTTTTAGTTTCTTGCGCCATCAGGTGAACGTGAAGCAGTACTTCAACCCACCTTCAGCATTTTTTATTATTATTAGGTGTAAAAAGGGCAATAAATAAACAAACACAAAATCAGATATTAAAACAATAAATTTATTATTTGTATGTATTCTTCCAAACCAATGTTAACCCCAGTCATTGTCACTGATGACTATCCCCATAAACTAGAATCTCATTCTAGTTCTGTGGAATAGTCTCCCGCTGGGCACAGACGTCATTTCAAATATAGTTTTAATTTACATTTGGTTAAATCAACAAACGTGACTTCAACGTGAAATCAACAACAACAACGTGATTCTCCAATGTCAAACGACATCAGGAATTATAGCGCCATCTGACGGCAGCAGGGCTTGGTTAAAAGTTGGCTGAAAAAATACGAAATTCCTTTACGTTGATGATTTGCAAATCCCAATCCGTTTTCCACATTGATTCAACGTCATCACAGTGATTAATATTGTTTTTTTTATTACGTGGACAACGTTGATTCAACCAGATTTTGGGAAGTGGCCTTTAGCTACCTCATAATAAAAATCCCCCTGGAAACAGAACCAAACATGCTGATTTTTCAGCAGACACACATTTACACAATTTTGCTAAGCAAGCTTAAATCGTGTAAAATGAATTCCAATGTCTTCAAACCAAAAACTCTGGCAGAGAGAGTGGTGTATAAAGGCCACCTGGAAGCCAAGGTGGTGTTAAAACTAAAAACACGCTGGCAACGTCTGTTTGAGACAGGTAAGTGTCAGAGTGATCAGTAAGACATTTTTGAATGAAAAGGAATATAACATGTAAAACATATTTTGGTTTGTTAATTGCATGTTTGTCTGCCATTCATTAACAGGTCAGACCGAATCTCCAACCTGGCCTACTAGTCCTGATGGAGTCTCTGGAGCAGTAGTGTAGCCAGAAATTCGTTGGTGGGTGGGCCTGCAGAAATTTGAGCCAACTTCCTGCAAATGTACACATTTTGCCTTTGTGCAAAGAGAAAAATGTGCAGTTTTATAGCTAATCTCATACAATTCTACACATTTTGCAATGAGGCTGAGAGAAGATTTTTCCAACACAGCTGCCCTGGAGCCTCTGTCCCAGCCAGCCTCCTCCCTGAGGCTACTGTCTCCTGCACTTCTGTCACTGCTACACTGGACCCAATGCCTCAGCATGGCTCCAGTATGGGGAACACCCCAGATAAATCAAGTCTTTTTGCTGTGTTGTTATTTCGTTGGAATATTCTGTCTGTATTATTTGTACTTATCTTGTGGATTTCAGTATTGAGTGAGGTGTGATCATATTGTGCCTCTCTCTGCACTGTCTAACAGTTTCTTCCTCTTGATGGAGTTTGGCTCCAGCTGCAGTTGGGAGCTCTGGAGTCTGGAGACCCAGGGAGAGTCCTGGGCCCATATCCACAAAGCATCTCAGAGTAGGAGTGCTGATATTGGATCAGTTTAGCCTTTTAAATCACAATGAATAATATATATAGAGAGGTGGAGACCTGATCCTAGGTCAGCACTCCTACTGTGAGACGCTTTGAGCCCTGAGCCCTGAGCCCTGAGCCCAGGCCGAGGGCTCTTGTTCAGGCCAATGCCATCCACTCCAGGACATTCCAAAACCACAAGGCCTCCAGACCTTATCTCATTGAAGAGGGACTAAGGCTCAAGCGTACCTCCAGACAGAATCACTCAGGTAAGAATACACATTTTGATATGTACAGTACCAGTCAAAAGTTTGGACACCTACTCATTCAAGGGTTTTTCTTTATTTTTATAATGTTCTACATTGTAGAAAAGCATTCCAGGTGAAGCTTGTTGAGAGAATGCCAAGAATGTGCAATGCTGTCATCAAGGCAAAGGGTGGCTACTTTGAAGAATGACTAGGTGTGTCCAAACTTTAGACTGGTCCTGGATGTAGAGCATAAAGTGTGGTTAACATCTTTGTGTGGACATTGCTTTTCAACTGATGTCTGTTACCTTCAGGGTCTAATTCAAGTTCGAGTTGGATGGCAGTGGTAAGACGTTTCACATCCGGGGGCCAAACACCACACATCTTCAAGACCAGCTACCTACAAGAAGATATTCACCCCCATTTCAGGTCCGCCAGGAGGATGGTGCTGAGATGTGCCGGTGTGGCCACTGCTGGATGTGGCTCCCCACAATTGCCTCCCTCAAGATGCACCTCATCCACAGTCCATGCAGCCTCCACTACAGGTTCCTCCAACATGTGAACAGGGAAATCACAATTAACGTTGCCCAGGTAGAGAATAAGGTCTTATTCACCCCTCACCAGAGACTCAACACTGCCAGGGAGTCAACACACACACCTGGCCACAGGGAGTCCCTGCCTCTCGCAGGAGACCCAGGGAGGAAAATGAAAATCACTGCCTCGCTAAGAGGCACACAGAGGAGTGGGGAGGAGCTACTGTCCTCCCAAATAAATATTATTATTGCTCCATTATGCACTGTATATAGAAAAGTATGTGGACACCCCATTAACTTAGTGGATAGTGCAGCTATTTCAGCAGCACCAGCACACAGCCATGCAATCTCCATAGACAAACATTGGCAGTAGAATGGCCTTACTGGGGTGCTCAGTGACTTTCAACGTGGCACTGTTATAGGATGCCACCTTTCCAGCTGCCCCGGTCAACTGTAAGTGCTGTTTTTGTGAAGTGGAAATAGAAGCAAAAGTTTGGGGAAGACCCTTTCCTATTTCAATCAATCAAATATTTTTCTAAATCCCTTTTTACATCAGCCGATGTCACAAAGTGCTCTACAGAAACCCAGCCTAAAACCCCAAATAGCAAGCAATGCAGATGTAGAGGCACGGTGGCTAGGAAAAACTCCTTAGAAAGGTAGAAACCTAGAAAGAACCCTAGAGAAGAATCAGGCTCTGAGGGGTGGCCAGTCCTCTTCTGGCTGTGCTGGGTGGAGATTGTAACGGCACATGGCCAAGATGTTCAAATGTTCATAGATGACCAGCAGGGTCAAATAATAATAATCACAGTGGTTGTAGAGGGTGCAAAAGGTCAGCTTTTCATAGCTGAGCATTCAGAATTTGAGACAGCAGGTGCGGCAGCAGTCGAAAACCGCATGACAATGCCCCCGTGCAAAGTGAGGTCCCTACAGAAATGGTTTGTTGAGATCAGTGTGGAAGAACTTGCCTGGCTTGCACAGAGCCCTGACTTCAACCCTATCAAACACCTTTGGGATGAATTGGAACGCCGACTGCGAGCCAGGCCTAATTGCCCAACATCAGTGTCTGACATCCCTAATGTGGCTGAATGGAAGCAAGTCCCCTCAGCAATGTTCCAACATCTAGTGGAAAGCCTTCCCAGAAGAGTGGTGGCTGTTATAGCAGCAAGGAGGGGGACCAACTTCATATTCATGCCCATGATTTTGGAATGAGATGTTCGACAAGCAGGTGTCCACAAACACTACATGACCAAAAGTATCTTCTTGTGTGCTTTTAATGTTGGTTTATTGCTTCCTTCACAGCTAATTAACATTCTCAACACGCTAGGAGGCTTCATAGTAGGCTACCAAAAGGTCAAAAGTAAAGACCACAATGCAGACTTGTTAATATCATTATTTATTTAGAATATAAGGAAAGCGCATATGTATTTACATTCACATACAGTTCAGAATTAAACAACGCTTTACATGAATATACAGAAATAATGTGTCTATTACACAGTGTCAAATTTTGACAAGGCTGAAATGAATGTACACTGCTGCTCTCCAATTTCTACATACTGTATATTTCATTTGAATTCTCCTTTGCTACTTTACTATTCAAGCAACCGTCTCCCTGAGTTGGTGGGGCTAAGTTGACAGGATGTAAAGTTGAATTCATGACAGAACCACCCAAAATCTTAACTTGTTATGGTAAAACAGAATTATCTGAAATACAGAGTACTTGTCTTTACCAATTGAATTATTGACTTGAATAGAACACCATTTCCGTTGGTCTCCTGCGTCCTTGCAATACTGTTTTGAGTATACAAACAAAGACAAACTGACAGTTACTCTCAAAATACTATTGAAACCAACATTCAGTCCTTTGTTCAGGTTCTTTGTGCAGGCACTAGTAGAACAGTTGACTCTAACAGTTGACCCTCTACATGAGACCTTTTTTGTGAGAATTACAAACATAATATCCAGTAAGTCTAAGGAGACTAGATTGTAAATAAGGCAACCAGTAAAAAGTATTTAAGAATGTCTGTACCATCAGTTCAACCCACCAGGCATAAACCCAGTCATACTCTCTGGCCCAACACAAAGTTATTGCAATACCTGCCACACGAGCAAAGAGTGGCTGCCCATCCCCTAAGAGAGAGAGAGAGAGAGAGAGCGCAACCTGTGACCCAGGTGTGCATGTGTAAAGTGTAGTTTGCATTAGCAAGTGTCTCTCTCTCCTCTCTGCTGTCATAGCACTATGGTGGGGATATGGTGAACCAGGGGGACCTGGTGTTGGGTCAGGCTGTTGATCGGTGGGGGAGGAGGTGAGACTTGGGAGGCAGTGTCTGCGCCCGCTGCCCCTGGTCTGTGCCTGGCACTCTTCTGGTGTGCCCGTAGCCCTGCCAGTTGGGAGTAGGCGCTCTGACACACATGGCACTTGTAGGGGCGCTCTCCGGTGTGCAGGCGCACGTGGTTGCGCAGGGTGGACGACTGGCTGAAGCGACGGTTGCAGAAGCGACAGACGAAGGGCTTGTCCAGGGTGTGGATGCGCATGTGGGAGCGCAGGTTGCTACGAGAGTTGAAGCCCCGGTGGCAGATGACGCAGCGCATGCGGCTGGTCACAGACGAGGAAGAAGAGGAGGAGGGGGAGCAAGATGAAGAGCCGTCACAGGAGTGAGAGTCCTCTGTCAGGGGAAAGTAGAAGCAGAGTGACTGAGTTGTTTGATTCACAAATTAATGTGACTGACGTTTCTAATGTTGAATTTAACATGGGATAGAATCAGTGTATTTTCAGTGCTTTGCAATAAATAAGAGTGATGTAAATCTGTTGTCTGCAGCAGAGCCCATAAACACTGGCCCCACAGATAAAGAAGCCTGTTATCTGGTTTTCTAAATACTCAATAGGCCCATACAGTTTATCCACAGCCACATTAATCAGCTCTAAAGAGGTCATGAGTGGCTGCCCAAATGGCAGTCTTTGTCCCCACCCCTCTGTAGCCTGAGGGGCAAGGGTCTCACCATTCCGGCTCTTTCTCTGATGCTCCTCAGTACCGGGAACGCCGGGAATACCAAGGAAGGTGTTGTGGGAGTTTCCATACCACACCAGCAGCTCCTGGTCTGGGGGGATAGTCTGTAGAGAGCAAGAGTAGGAAAATGTTCAAACTGAACAGGAACAGTACCGGGAACGCCAGAAGGTTGCGCTGTTCAGTAGATGACAATAGGTTGCCCTTACTTCTATATGGGCAAGGGGAAATTCAATTACTATAGATTTGACACCAACAATGAAGGCCTACAAACGAATGGGCTTAACAGCAGAACTTGTCATTATTTCAGCAACAACATAAAACGCTGACATGCCAGAGGCTTCATGTCAGTTTGGAGTGATAGTATCTGGCTTGTTTCTCACCTCTGCAGCTCTGTAGAAGACGCTGCTGCCGATCTGCACCACCTCCAGGTTCTGCTCCTGTTCGTTGCGTGCACACTTGATATAGGTCATCCAGCTGCGATGGTCCTCCTGGCTGGCATCAATGAAGTAGCGCACCGTGCCGTCCCCGTTGAACACCTATAAGAACAACAGCAAAATCTTATGAGTCTGGTACAATGTTAACATATAGCTTCTTGTACATACAGCTTGTGAACAAGGCAGATGATGCCCCCTTTAAACCTGTGCTTCCCCCACAAAAACATGGCATACACAGAGATCCATTGTTGCCTTGCTTCCATTATTCCCTGCCTAATTGTGAAAGCAGATCAATCCCTATAGCTGCCCAGCTGATTCTCACCTCCCACATGAGGTTGTTGTTCTTGAGCAGGTCTACGTGCTCAGGGGAGATTACCCTGCCAGTGAACGGACCCATCTCTGTGCCCGCCTTGATCCAGGTCTTGGAGAAAATGCCCAGGCCCTCGCCAGGGATAGAACTCTGGGCAATGATCACCTCACTGGGCAACACCAGGCTGGAGAGCTTCTGAACCTCTGCAGGGAAGAGAAAAATAGATTATTTTACTTCTGTGTACAATTCATCAAAGTTGTGAATTTCGTCAATTCATCCATGCATGAAAGAGAAATGTATGAAATAGTAACCAAGCTAAACAATTAGCCTAAAATACATTGAGGATAGGAGTGGTTTAAGTCAGACATTGTGCATTAGTTCTAATATTATTGCATGTCCTTTACATAAAGGCCAAAAAGCAAAATGGTTGATATATATATATATATATATATATAAAACACATATTTCGAATAAAAAATTCACCTAATATGATGCTTTGATAACCGTTTGATAAAACTTTATGAATTGGAACATCTTAAACAGTGTGTGGTCTTAAATAATGTTTATCCTTCTCATGAATTAGGTATTTAACATTTTGCCAACACAGCAAATATATTGCATCTTATTGTGGTCATGAAATATTAAGCAACTTCTTATCCATTGTTTAATTCGATTAAATTGATGAATTGAAAGTTTGTTGAAAAGAAGAAAAAACTCGGAAAGCATTTTCATTCTCATTCAAAACGTTAAAAAATAAAACTCTTGGGATTATTTAATGTCAGAATCAAAGAAAATGTATTTAAAACTGCGAAAAGATGGCCTGAATAGAGGTTAAATGGTATTCTATTGCTCAGGGTCCAGCAATTGGTCATGCTTCAGATGCGATATTCATTATGTCCAACTGAAAGAAACGGCTAATTCCAAATTCATTATCCTTTTAAGAACTTTCTAGCACTACATTTGCGCTGAATTAAATGAGGACTTGTTTAAAAGACCCAGGAATTTCTCAAAAAAAAAAAATGGAAGGGCGATTAGATGGTTGACATGGTATGAATGGCAATAGATTTAGCCTTCACCGCGCATTATCTGGGGAACAGAAAGTGAAAAGTGCCGGAGCCCCATAGCTGCCAAAGGAGGAAAATGGACTTCCGGGAGATTGATGAATGCCGGATAAAATCCAGGACATCAAAGAAGGGGAACCTTTCTCTCCCCTCGGTTTAAGTGGAAACTTTCTCAGGTCAAGCACAAAGTTAACCAAATGAATTGAATAACCTTCGTCTTTCAGTCAGCAACAGTTACACGCCTAACAAGCTTCTAAATGCAAGGTCTCAAAGCGCTAAATTAGTCAATGCGTTAAATGGGTGGAAATAAAAGGGCCAATGAAGGAAAATACAGGAGAACAGTAGACCTAATGAAAAAGTAGAAGAAGAACAGAGGAGTGAACGTTCCCACTTTTTTGGTTCACTCTCAACGACATGCATGATGAGACCTGACTAATGTTATTTGGCTGAATACATTCTAACTAAAGGCCTATTTTAACACTTTTTAGTAAACTATTGTCAAGGGGGTCCTTTTCTTGCCATAGGCTAACAACAGACAGAAGTTTGTAAAATAAAAAAGTAAATCTAGGCTATTTTTGTTTTAGGTAAGACTCGTGAGGGCAGCTCCCGCTCAACCCAGTCCAAGTTCTTCTCTGCCCTGGCACTCCAATGCTGGAACCAGCTTCCCCTGAAGCTAGGACAGCAGAGCCCCTGCCCATCTTCCGAAAGCACCTGAAACCCTACCTCTTCAAATGATATCTTAAGTAATCCCCACCGCCAATAAATACATATAAAAGAAAAACTTCCCTGAACCAACATTTGCACTTGACCCCCCTCCCCTCTAGCTCTGACTTTGCTGATAGCTTCTTTATTGAGGACAAGTGTAGGCCTATTAGCTATGCCTGTGATATGTGGTTGTCCCACCTAGCTACTGTATGTTATGATGAATGAAGTCGCTCTGGATAAGAACGGCTGCTAAATTACTCAAATGTAAATGTTATAGTCAAATAAAACGTACAATGTCAAAGTTCATTATTTGTCACAATTTGGTATTATTACTACAAAAACAAATGTCCAAATATTATGATGTTAAACATTGCAACAGGCCTGGGCTCGTGGCTGGTGTTATTGGAAGAATTTCTAAAGGGGCAACTTACCTCCGGCGAAGGACTGCGCGAGGACCTCAGCTGTGAAGGCTGTCTTGGGACTGATGCTACTCTGTCTATCCTCCATCAGATGCTCCCCGATCACATTTCTCCACCTTCCATACAAGAAACTGTGCAGAATGTCTGAGGTGATAATATCAGATAAGGACCGACTCTGACATTTAAATGCAGACTTTAGGGCTAAAGCCTCTGCGGGTAATACCGAGCCCATCTCGCAAACTACTGCCAGCGGTGTCAGATATGAAAGCCTCTACATGTACAGTGGATATTCCCTCTCGTGAGACGGCTGGTTGGAAAATGTTCCGTCCTTTTGCAGTGAGGGTCCTCTTTATACAGTAGGCTATGTGGCTGGTCTGACCCCTCTCTGATTAGCTATTAACAACACTCCCCTTATGGTACAGACCTGCCCCAGCAGAAGAAAAGACCCTTCTATTAGGCGGTCCTCCCCTTTCAGAGAGAGAGAGAAAGAGCGAGAGACGGAGGGTGTGTGTGCGTGTGAGAGAGAGGAAGAGAGAGAGAGAGAGTAAGAGAGAGAGAGAGAGAGAGAGAGAAAAGAGAGAGAGAATTTAATTGAATGAGTGAGTGAGTAAGTGAAATGGAGAAACGGACAAGTAGCCCATGCTACTCAGCAATATTCATGGATTATCTCTAACTGCACACATGCACGTTTTTGTGCGCATCCGATGGTAAAATAGGCCTCAACGATCAAAAAACAATTAGGGGAGTATCACACATTTGGTTTAAGTCACTGACAATTATTCATCACCTTTCACACACCAACCAGATACGATTTTTTTCTTCATTAGAGATGTTCAACACTGCCTTCCATGAAACTCATTCCAAAAAAACAACCTCGTCGCCAGTTTAGCACTAGATTTAGTCGAATATACAAATCGACATATAAAATCAACATTTCTATGTTAGGGCCTATTAATACAATTGAAATATGTATAACATATCATAACCTAGAGCAAATGTCTCCTATAAAATACGGCTAAACATGTCAAAATCATGTTTTCATATTCCATTCAAATGGCCTATAGGACAATTCAGGGTTTGAGTCCCACGTTTATTTAAACAGAATGAAAACGCTGTCAACTTTAAACTGGTTCAACAATCAGTTTAAACGTTTGTCTGTCTTCAAAATTAGGTCATCGGGTCTGGGAGTTGCTTAAACGTTCTTTCTCATGCATTCTGTATTCATGTGGTGGGCAATAAACAATTTCTTCCGGGGAGTTGTAGTGCGGGAATAAAAGAATAGAAACAAGCTTAACGTGCTTTACCGCATTGTCCCAATGCAAAGCTGGTTCACTTCTCTATCCCTTGTTGAAGTAAGCGGTTTAATATTCATGGATGTTCATAGCCCTTCAGTACATTGTGACAGCATTTAGATGAGTATATACAGCCCCTTTCTTCTCAATAGCCACAGTTCTGTTTTTTCCTCTAGATGGACTGGGGGTAAATGAGCAGTTTTCCTTCTCTTCCAGCAGAGAACATCTTTATTCCATCCCCGGCTCGCGGGTTTCCTATTCAGTTCCTCTCCAAGTAATGTCAGGGGGCTGAAAAGTGCTGCAAATCAATCGTTCATGGTGTTTTGAGGACAGTTTGACACCCATGCACCCCGCCTTTCTACCCAACAACTATAAGGGGATGGTCCGAAAAGCTGGGCAAGTTTGGCTCTGGCGAATGTGGACTCGAATGGAAAATATATGGATTATAAATGGAACGGGGTGTTTTGAACGCAGAGATAGTGAAAAGGTGAGTGACCGGGCACAAAAAAAGATTGTGGAAACAGCTGCTTTTTAGGAGGGACCCCTTCCTACATTTGTCCCCTTTCCCAAATGAAATGTCCCCCCTCTCTGAATAGGATTCGTTCTCAGATTGATTTACATGTAATGCATTTCAGCATTTATTACACTAAGAGTCTTCAGCATGCAGGGCCAGTGGATAGTGACCATTCTTTATAAAGAGGAATTAAATGAATTGAAATGGGGTAAACGCATGGATTAGATGATTTGCTTATCTATGCATTAAACCTTTCATTTTTCTGTCTGGTAAAGCTATGGACACATCAAGAGTCACCCTGCTCAACCATATTGAAAAACTATTTATGCCAGTATTTGTTCATTTCAAGTGTATGAATTAAACAATAGCCTTTACATAGGCTATAGATTTCCTTCCAATATTTAGCAAACATTTTGAAGGGCGAAATATCAAAGTAGTTGTATGAAATAGAGCTCAGCATTTCAGTTTTATCTTGTAAACCTACAACAACTAAATTAAAAGGTTCTTATATGCTTTTGCATAAAATTACGATACATATATATATTTTTTAACGGCTTTTTTAAAAGGGTGCAATATTCAAATACACTGTATAGGAAGGTTATTGATAATGATTCATAACGGCAGAGATTAATTGTGTTTAAAACAGAGTAGGCCTTTTTACAATTCCATTTAAAACGACTAATTTTACTTCAATAATCAAACTATAGCTGCAGACTACATTTAAAAAAAATTCTTACATGACATGTTACTTCAATATTTGAGTTCACTTCAAGGCTTTCACCCCTGAAAAAAGACTATGCGCGTAATACCCTAATTGTCTCAAGAACTGTAAATCAGCGTTTCCTGTCTTAATATTTTTTTTTACAGACATCCTCTCCTTAAAACAGTTCTACATAATACAACAACCGTTACCCATGCATCCATGCTATATTACAAGCATTCAAAATTCAAGTGGGCTGAATAAATCATATTAAAAACACTAAGCTCTTATTAGACATTAACCAACACAAACATTCTCAACCAGAAGACAAATCGACATCAGTTTCAACGCTGAATCATTCCTCCTACTACCTACAACCTCAGAAGAACTTCAACTGAGAGGGACTGGCAGACTGGGCTCCTCCTTGGGACTATTAAAAATAGATTAAGGTAGATATCCCAGCATGGTGGATACAGTATAACAGCTCATCTGCAGGAAAGGTGAGAGAGGTCCAGTCCCTCCCATAAGGGGTTTGTTTACCTGGAATGGAACAGTACACCTGCTTAACGAAACTGGAGTTTAAGAGGGGGGCAAAGAGGAGGAATGCAGATGTATGTGGGAGAATGCATGAGGGAGTGAGAGAATAAAAGGCTTGCATTTCATTAAATCATTTGTCTCACTTTTGACTTACTCAGACCGGTGAAAACAGAGATTGTACCATATATAATTGAATACATTTTTCTATGGACAGCCCTGCATAAACAAATCAAAAATCCTATTCAATAAAATATTCGTTGCTCTACAGGGCAGTTATTCCGGACCAACATTGTGAACATTGAATGAGACATAATACATAGACAATGTAGTGTCCACATCGCATTCATATGAATGGCCCCTCACAGCCTACACCGAAAACCCAGCATATACAGTTAGTGATAATACTAGGGATTAGGTTCTATATACAGCAGTGTAGAGACCCTATTCAAACTGAATGGTCCCCCCCATTCATAATCATGGCTCTCAAACCCAGTCCGGTGAAGATCTGGAGAACAACTCAATTCTACCACCTTCTCAATCGACCACCAGGCCAGGGACTGTCCCGCACAGACGTCATATTAAAAAGCAAGACGATCCGAATCGAGGGCTGGATTTGGAAACAGCTGCACAGTATCAGGGCCGTGCAGTGTCCGCTATCGCAGAGGCCCCCTGCGGAGTGCAAAGATGTGGGTTGACAAAAATGCTCAACAACAGTGCACTGGGGACACCCTTGTGGACAGGCCCCAGAGGGAGGGAACACAAGAGCTGGAGACTAGAGCAAAGAATAAGGAACATTATGAAGAAAAAAATGATCAACGAATATGCTCAGTCTTTACGTAAAAATGGCTTGAGTGCACTCAAATTAACAATCCCATCGGGCCTTTTTCAGTCATCAGATCCGATTTTGACAGCAAACATCTTTGGGGAAAACATGAGAATTTATGGTAGTTTCACTTAATGAGGGGGTTTAAATAACCAAACTAAGAGGTCATTAAGTCCCCGTTTCAAACGTATTCAATACATGACAACTAAGATATACACAATTACCAGTTCTGTCATCAGGTGATGTTTGGTGAATTCATTCAATCATGGCATATATAGTAACAGTAATTTGGTAAGCTCCTCTTCCTTACCATCAGTAAAAAGACTGCCTTTAAATGACCATGCATCTTCTGGACATATGAACTTGGCACATTTTGTCTTTCAACATATGTTTTGTCAAGAGAAGCCCTAAAAACAAGCCACTGCGACAGAAAGTGCCTTTCTTGGAGAAGGTTAGGAAAACTTGCAGACAGGTTAGGATAACTAACACAGCAGGTTAGGAGAATTGGGTTAAGGTTAGGAAATGGGTTAGTGAAAATGCTTTAACCTATGAAAAGTAACTTCCGGTTGAAGCTTTATCAAGTGGCGTGTTTCTAGAGTCCCAATGCCAAGGAGATAACGGAGAGACTAAGATTTTTTTTTTACCATGTATTGAGCTTAACATGACCTACAGTAACTAATGACGATGGTATACTTCAACCACAAGAGAGGCTTGCAGAAGGAACATTTATTTGAGAAATGGCATAGGTCTATAGAAAATATTTCTGTTTATAAAACAATAGTTTTACCTTTGATTACTTGAGGCTAGATGATACTAATATATATAGTATGTGTTAGTCTTACAATAGAACCGAGGAAAGGTTTCAGTTTAAACCAATGGTAATGTTATCACATACTGGAATTTGACAAAAGGCTTTCAAATGGCAAAAAATATAATAATTTTAACAGAACACAATAAAGGTAGTCTTGACGTTTTTAATACACAGTTACCTGTACACAAGGAAAAAAAAACACTAAAATGAAACATTTTCAAATTATAATATCCCTTTTCATTAAGCAATGAAGTTAATACTAGATTCAATTCTAACTATTCAATCATACATACGAGATCACACAAAGTAGAAAGAAAAAATAATTAAAAAGTTTAGCATTGGACTGTACACAAGTCCAGTGTGTACTGGAGGGGGCGTTAGGGAAACTGGGTGGTACCAAATAAGACAATTTTGATCGTAATACTTAGAATATAAAAAACTACAATGAATTATTACACAGGTAGAATCCAGAGGCTTAGCAGTCTTGAATGATTTAGGTACAGAACATACATAAAAACCTAGCATTTCTCATTTTTGTCCTAAGCAAGATGCAACATCAAATTACACATTCACGATCTTTGAACATTTTCAGTATGAAAACAGAACAGGGACAGTTTTCCTGCGATAATGACTCCATGAAAAAAACTTCTTAGATTTAATTATATATATATTTTAAATAAAGTCTTTAGTCAAGTATCTGAGCATACATACATAGTTTTACAAGATAGCAAAGGCAAAAACCTCACAATATGCAACATCCCCCTTTTCCAATATCAGATCATTGTAATAAAAAAAGTACCCATTACATTTTCATATGCCTTAAAAAAAAATCTAAAATGAACTACAAGTTAAATGTCTGTCAAAATATTAGAGAATCCATCTTTGTTTCAAAAATGAAATAAGATATTGCTACTTTTTTAAACCAGAATACAATAAAATGACAATGAAAAAAATACAAAGCACAACAGGAATTAAATTAGGAACTGACTGCCATTTGCCAACATCACTCCTTGTATTACGTAACAAAAGAAATGTTCCTGTAACAAAACATAATTTTCATCACTGAATTAAAATGCTTTATGTAAAAGGAAAATAAAACATTTTTACACATTCTTAAAACATCTTATGACAAAATAAAAAATGTATTCAAGACTGCTAAGCCCATAATTACGATTTTATTGCAACAGAACTAGAAAAAATAGATTATATTGCATTTACTAAAATGTTACAACTCCGGGGTTCGTTTTGGCGATGTCATTTGAATCAAAAAGGAAAAAATAGAAAACAAAACAGCTCTCGCATTAGTCCAAAAGGGATCCCAGGAATTGTCCATTCAAAATAATGGTGTACACAAGTATTTAGTAACAATTAAATGTTCCTGATTTAGAAATATTCTTCTTTTTTTATTGTATAAGTCAGTCTACAGCTAGTGTTTCTCACTAAGAAAAAAGTAAGTCTTCAAGGCGTTGCAAATCTAGAAACCTGTTACAAAAGGTTTGTTTTCATCCTCAATGATTCAAAAATCTTCAACTAAAGGGCGTCCTCTCTAATGATCCTGCAAAACACAGGTTCACGTCAATGACCAAGCACAGTAATACATTTTACATAGATTTACATGTGCAAGTTGCATTACATAACCTTACAATAGTTAAACTCAACCTAATAGATGCCAGAATGGATTTACATGGAACTTCTCATCAGATGTACTTTCAAACCTCCATACTTGAATTAAACCTTGCCTTTAAACCAGGGATCATCAACTACATTCAGCTGCAGGTAGATTCTCTTGAACGGATGGTCGGGGGGACGAGACATAATTACAAATAATTTTTAGACTGCAAATTAACCACCACATTAATATTTGACGAAAACAATCAATTCAAAATGAATTTTCAAACCTTGCTGACATCATCTCTCCGTAATGCGTGGAGATAATTAGGTACAGATTTCCAAAAAATAAAATCACTTGGAGCAGATTTCCTGGTGTTATTAGTCTTTAATGTCCGGGGGGGGGGTAGGCACACATAAAACCACCGCAGGCTGCCAGTTGGGGAACCCTGCTTTAAACCATTCAACATTCCTCCTAAAGGACTTCCGTGGTCAACAACAGACCTCAGGGGGTTGTGGGGTGGAGATGGTGCTGAGCGTTTGGATGGGTTCTCACCTGAAGGCCTGGGGCCTGTGTCTGCTGTGCACCTTGGCCATAGTAGGCCCCCTGTTGTCTGTAATACTCCACCCAGGCAGCACTGTAATCCGGAGGGGAGCTCTGCTGGGAGCCAGGGCCTGCTGCCTGGTCTGGGGAGAGGGGAGATGGAGGGTGAATAAGGGGAAGAAGAACGTCCTCTGATACGCACTCAAAAGACCAGCATATTGGAAGAGCGTAAAGGGCATGTAGGTGTAGTCTTACTCTGTTTCTTGTAGTATTCCTCCCATGCTTTGCTGTAGTCAGGGCCACTGCTCTGGGCTTGGCTCTGCTGACCTGTGCACAAGATAAAACCAGGGTCAATAAGATACACACCAAACAGACCAAGAACTCTGATTAATGTTCGCCTCCATAAATTCAATTTCTTCAAATCAAATACATTCAGTTATACAAACAAAAGCCAATTTACATGACTGATGAAATCAAGAAGCAACCCAGCTACACAATCATGTAACAAATTGTCGACTTCAATCATTGCAGTCAAACAAAACCTCCTGCGTAACAACTACATGTTGACATGATATTTCTACTCAGACACTCTTGGCATGGAACTTTTTAAAATGAGGGCAGGTTTGAGGTCTGGTTTAGAGGTGTATCCAGGGCACAGACGCTTGTGGACATTCCCAGCAAGGGAGAACAGTTGCACATGCAGACAGGTATTCATTTAACAGGTGGGTCACCAGTAGGGGCCAACTGCCCACAGGCGCCCCAAACCAACCAGGAAGTCAGTCTCAAAGAGAAAGGATCAATCAGCACTCACTTGCAAATAACCTACCATGAGACTACAAACCCTGAGAGAGGGGGGCTCGGACCAGTGACTCAGACTTAATGTTACACAAGCGATAAAGGCTAGTAGACGATGTTAGTATTGAGCTCCCTTCTCTGTTCTCCCCCAGAAGACTGGCACTTGCCTAGCTTTTTATAATACTGCTCCCATGCTTTGGAATAGTCCATCTGGTCAGTCTGGGATCCATTGAGACCTGCAACCAGACACAGATAACACTGTTGGAGGACAGAGTTACTGCATGAGGACCTTTCAGTGGAGGTTGAGGCTGTGGCTTACCATCCAGACATGGCACTGTGTCCTATGGCCTCTACCCCATGCCCTAACTTAACCCTAACTAGAACTTCCATGGAGTGAAAGATTTCTTTGAAAAGTTTCTTCCCCATCTGACAATCTCCCAGAATGGATTTTTATTTATTTATTTTTTCAGCCAGTATCTGGACGATTAGCCACATTTTCAATGCAAGAACCACCCTGCCGCTGTCATAAGTTGGATTTAAATCCACTGCAGCAGTGCCAAAGCCAGCCTGAACAAGTCTTGAATCTCTCCAATTCCTTCAGTCCTCTGAAATTGCTGTTCAACTGGAAAAGTCTTGTTAGAGAAGTAACATTGTGTTGCTTTATTCCGCTCAGTAAGCAGAGCAGAGAGCATGAAACATGTCTAGTTTTAGTCCTTCCACTTATTTGTCCACTTTCTTTTCACTGGGGAGGGACTTATGCCCCACATGACTGATTGCAAAAGACTCCGTATGTATCAAGGAATCATTGTAATGAAATTTCAGGTTGATATTGGTATCAAGTGTTATGGGTATCCCACCCTAACCACAATGGGACAAGGCCACCCCAGCCATTAGTTGGAGAAGCAGGTAGACTTACTGGGGTCCTGCTGGCCCTGAGGCTGCCATGTCTGATATGTTGTGCCCCATCCACCTGTCATGAATGTCTGGGGTCCACTGTCACCACAAAACACAGAGACGCATGTTAGACATTTTTCATATGAATTGTTGTAGCCTGGATATTGTTATATAATTGTATTCATACTTTGGTCAGTGTAAGTAGTTCAAAGCAAGTTTGACAAATGTAACAGTGGTAAAAAACCAAGAAGCTGCTCACTTCTGATGAGGGGTAGCTGGTCCTTGACCAAAGGGGTTCAGACCAAAATTGCTGTTGCCCCCCATTCCTGAGGCCTAGATGAGAGAGAGAAGCGGAGTCAATGCTGAGACCAAGGTCTTTCCCATATGAGCCCTGTATAGCAGCACAATAAACTACATATTCATATAAACAATAAAATACACATTAGACATGCAAAAAACACATTCGGTAAAAAGGTCCCCTAACAACCATTTGAAATTCCCTAGAGCCACCAATTTTAAAGTGTATTGTAGATTATTCCACACGTAAGGTGCAAGGAAAAGGTTGATTTACCTAACTCTAGACACTAAAGGAGTCTAGAGAACCAAACCTGTGAACTGGTTTGATAACTTGTCAATTTAAATCTTAACAGTGATATTAGGTAAGTCAGAAACTTGTGGAGCAGGGCTTTGTAAACAAAAAGAGTGTAATGATGTGATGATCTAAGTGACTTCAAAGAGGTCCAGCCAACCGTTTCGTAGTACTGCTCATCATAGTGATGAAAAACAGCATCCGAGGGTTTAAGAGTAGTGGCAGCTGCACTTTCATAAATAGCATAAAAATAACCTCAAGTTTGACTGCACTCTGCTTCCTGCTGACTAGAGATTAGAGATAAAATTAGATCAGTTAGATCAGTTTCTGTAAAAAAAAAAAAAATTAAAAGCCCACTTTAAATATTAGAGGACTGAACTTGTTTAGAAACGGTTGTTTTAAAAGATAAATCATTCAATTCAAATACCAAGGTATTTCTATGCATTGACTCATTTGATTATAGAACCATCCAATAAACAGGGAAGCAAACTGAGGGCCCAAAAAGCGGATATTTTCTTTTTACTGAAACACGCAAAAAAAAAACCCTGCTAGGGGGAACCGCAGGTTATTAAACAAAGAATATGATCTACATGATCAGCCTCTAAAATAGTGGTTAATGTGAACCTAACTCACAGCTAAAAAAAAATGTAAAGAAAGCAATCCAATGTTATTTGTTGCCTAGACTTTACTGCAAATGACAAGTCTTGAGAAAAAAAAACACTAATATTGCAGTTAGCCATGACAGCCTTTATAACAGAATGCTTGTGACCACCCACACGAATATTGCACTTGGGAAAAAAACATCTTAAAGTAGAAATAGAATGAACAGGCATTCTATTTTTGTTCTATTATAGTGGCCACTATAGACATCGATCAAGTGCACAAGACTACATGTAGACAAAAATAACGTTCACTGAGTAAAAACCAATTATAATCCCCCTCACTCACGTGTTACGGTCAAGTTCACCACAACAAAAACTATATCTTTGGGCTACACAGCACATTATTACATTGTACACTTTCTGCCTGTGGACATCTGTTCTACAATGTGCCAACAAAAGTGAGAAAGAGAGAAAGAGTGTGGTGTTCCTTTCACCTCTATAGTGGCATACAGTTTAAGCAAGGCCCAGCTCCAGATAAACAAGTAGATTCAGGGATCAAGTGTAACAAGCAACACCTCATTCTCACCGAATTCATTCTAAAAATAGTGGCTACTTCATTAGCTTGTTAACATTTCACACAGATTGCCAGGGTCCAGTAAGCAACTAACGCATTATAACTTGAAGAACGGCAAGGAGTCGTATACCAGTTAATACTATAGCGAATTGGTTAGGTTACTAATGCTAGCTCATCTGATGATGTAACGTTAGCCGTCTGACTTTATTAGCAAGCTAATTTCCACACCATAAAGTCAATTATTTGATCAGATAAGTTGGCTAATGTTGCTCAACATTTCTCTGGCTAACTAACAGAGAATTTGATCCAGCTGGCAAGATACTTAACAATGCTAATACTTGTTCCACACTTTCTCCCTCACCTCAAACTTTCAAAATGTCAGTAGTTTTTTGGTTACAGCTCATGAAGTACGCTTCATCTTGTCACCCCGTCTCCATGGTCAGGCTTCTCACCCAACATTACTTCCTCGTTATCATTCAGGGGACGCGCCGCTGTAACGAGCAAGCTGACTTTGCAGAGCGCGTGCTGATGCTGTAACTAGTAAATTGGTTGTCTCTTCTTTCTTCAGTCACGTGCTGCACTGCATTCTGTTATGTCAACGATTGGCTGAGCCTTGGATATAGCCAGTAGTGATCCAAAGCCCCCCCAACTTTTCTCATCAGATCTACACGAATCACGTAGGTCACCTATTTTTGATTTCAAAAACGACGAAATTCACTTAACGGTGATTAGTTTGCATCCCTGAATAAGTAAAGATTTATTCCATCCAAGACAATCTGATGAGAAACACCCAATACTTATTTAGTTTTGCTCGTATTAAGTATGAGTTTTAAAATCAGTAAGGGCTTACTGCACAATTGCAAAAATCAGACAGTAGCCTTGTTACAGCTAGGTCAGCAGTCGAGGCAAATGCATTCATAATAGTATCATCCACATATATATAAAAAAATTACAATGAATAGATTGACCAATAGCATATGAATAAATAGTGTAAAAAAAACAGGTCCTAGTATCAACCCCTGCGGAACACCTTCACATACTTCAAGAAACTGACTTAACCCCATCCACAACGATGGCCTGAGTTCTGTCACTAAGATAATCATGAACAGGTGTCAGCGCTCAGGCCTATCGTTTAACCCTGGGTGACATACTGGTAGATGGTATGGCCACACACCCCTTTGACATGTCCCTTCATGAATATCAGGTCAGACAATAGATTGTTTTTGTTTGTGGGAGGGGGGCATAAGACCACCTACCCCAATCTTCTCATCGATCAGCTGGCGGGCCATTTCCATCTGTTGGGATGTGCCGCGGATGGAGAAAATGCGCACGTTGGGGTCGGTGTTGGGCGGCGGGTTTCTCTGCAGCTCCACGTGCGCTCCAGACTGCTGGTTGATGTTCTTGATGGTTTCGCCACCTTTACGAAAGGGGAAATTCAAAACGTGAGTCAAAGACAGCAACAAATGCACAAGTGTCAATTTGACCTCCAATCAGTGCTTACTCTGTTGTCTGATTCCATTCTTTAGGCTTCACCACAATTACCTAAACTCATCCGACTGGAGGTTAGACTGGTAGTGATAACTATAGGAGACCCTGGCATGTGTCCTTCAGCTCCATGCCCATTCTATTTGAACATCCGTGCTAATCAGAGACTAAAGGTCGACAACACTTCCTCCCCCACGCTGACGAATCAGACGGTAGCTTCCTGACTTATGAAGGAGTGCAATTAAACCAGCAGGGAGAAATTAAATATAGCTGTCGGAGAAAAGACACCAATTAAAGCGTATCCTCTTTCTGGGATATCGTTTCTCCTTTGGCCCCTTTCTTTCCCAGCCTCATGTGTGGTGAGGGAACAACGTCCTCCCCCTTCTCCTGCCATCCCAGTGAATGGAACGAGGGGGCTTCCCAAGGGAACACCAAGGCTGCCCCAACATCAATTACACATTTGTTCACTGGTGGCTGACAGGCGGACCTTGCAGTTAAAACCAGTCATCCAAACCTCTCCTCCTCCTCCTGTACCCTCTTCCCAGTTGCCAATAGACTACACATGGGCCATTAACCCATTGTCAACCAAATAAAACTTCTGCCTTAATGAAGCCATTATGAGGTCCCCTCAGTCAGAGAGCAAATGGGAATGAAGAGAAACAATTATTAATTTCATGGACTGGGCCTTGCTGGTGCCACATCATATGACCTTATTATTGAGACTGGGTTAGTGAGCTGGACCAAAAGGAGGGGATACAAAGTGCAACTGGTGAGGGATTTTGGGTAAGTGGGAGGTTTAATTAAAAGACAAGTTCATGAAGAATAGCTCCTAGGGGCTTAACACTCCATGCTTACCCACTCATCTAATGTATTGACATATGGGTCTTAACGAACAAAAAAAAAGACATTTAAAAGCCAAAACACAGGATGCTATACCATGGTATATAAAATAAAAGTAGGCCTGTTCAACCCATTAAAAAAAGTTTGAAGGTTGAGAATATAAAGTATGGGGTATGGGTGGGTGACCCAAGTTACCAGGCTCTGTGCGTATTGGGGGAAGGGTGTAATCAGTGGCTCAAGCAGCAGCATAAAGTCATCGTAAAGATATGAATCACCTCAGTCTTTAAGGCCAGGCTGACAGGGCCCAGACCCACAGCCATATTGGACTAGTTCATATGCTAATGCAGGGAGGGGGAGGCGTAATGCCCAGGTGTATTTGCCCCCCCACCTCACAAAAGCCACTTGACATTTCTATTGCCTGGTTTTGATCATAGGTATAGAGCCCCCTTCAAACCACACCCACCACCGCACACACATCCATCCATAGGACAGGGACACACTCAGGGTTTCCGCCGAAGCGCAATGGTCAATGACTTTTAAATAGCTGGCAATAGAGTGAACATGAATAGCCAATAGCCTAATTCCGCTCATTCATTCCCTCAATCCACTATTGGGCTGAAAGGACCTCAGATGCCAGAAAACCTTCCACGTGGGGGCTGTTATTAGGAACCTTCAACAATTAATGTCACATTACATGCATTATCCCCTTCATTAAGCCCTAAGTGAAGGGACAGAATACCACTTGTGCTATATACATGAGCCAGGGGAGAGAGGTGGCTGGATCCACACCATATTGGCTCATTGTGCAACTTTAAATGCCATTTCATCACAGGAAAAAAAGCCCAAGCTAATGGACTGGCAATTATGCACTTTTGGCATAATCTAGGCTTTTGAATAATTTTCCTATTTATACACCATGAGGTTGGAATAATACTGTGAAAATGATAATGCCCTTTTAGTGTAAGAGCTGTTTGATGGGATGGAGTTTTGGCATGCCTGGTCACATCTCCAGGTGGTAAGTTAGTCCAATAAGAAAGATCCAAACCTCTCTGCCAATAAGAGCTAGTTTTCAGTTTTCCCCACCCCTCTCAGACCACTGGCAGAATGGCACGTACTGAAGAGCTCAGTAACTTTCAATGTGGCACGGCCATAGGATGCAATCTTTTCAAAAAGTCTGTTGTCAAATGTCTGCCCTGCTAGAGCTGATCCAGCCAACTGTAAGTGGTTATTGTGAAGTGGAAAGTCTAGGAGCAACAGCTGCGAAGTGGTAGGCCACACAAGCTCACAGAACGGGACACCGTGCTTAAGTGTGTAAAAATGGTCTGTCCTCGGTTGCAACACTCACTACTGAGTTTCAAACTGCCTCTGAAAGCCATGTCAGTACAAGAACTGTTAGTCTGGAGCTTCATGAAAGGGGTTTCCAAGGCCAAGCAGCCGCACACAAGCCTAAGATCACCAAGCGATGGAAAGCTCGCCGCCACTGTACTCTGGCGCAATGGAAACAGGTTCTCTGGAGTGAGGAATCATCTTCACCATCTTGGCAGTCCGACGGATTAATCTCGGTTTGGTGGATGCCAGGAGAACGCTACCTGCATAAGGCCAACTGTAACGTTTGGAAAAGTTTGGTGGAGGAGGAATAATGGTCTGGGGCTGTTTTTCATGATTCGGACTAGGCCCCTTAGTTCCAGTGAAGGGAAATCTTAATGCTACAGCATGCAATGACATTCTAGACGATTCTGTGCTTCCAAATTTGTAGCAATAGTTTGGGGAAGGCCCTTTCCTTTTTCAGCATGACAACGCCCCCGTGCACCAAGCGAAATCTGTGTGGAAGAACTTGATGCTCATGGAAGAACTTGATCCTCACTAATGCTCGTGGCTGAATGGAAGCAAGTCCCCACAGCAATGTTCCAACATCTAGTGGAAAGCCTTCCCAGAAGAGTAGAGGCTATTATAGCAGAAAAAGGGGGGGGGCAACTCCATATTAATGCCCATGATTTTGGAATGAGGTGCCCGACAAGCAGGTGTCCACATACTTTTGGTCATGTAGTGTAGTGTGTATTTCTTACAATTTTAATTAAAACAATAACAGGTACTTAACAGATACCCAGGAATGTTTCGATATTGAGAAAAATAAAAATTAATTGGCTGCATTGGACATTTAAGTGATGAAGACCACTGGTCTAGAAATGATGAACTGAAAGATGAAATGCTCCATTAGTGGTTGGTTTTCCCTGAGTAGGATAAGTGGGGAACATGCCCTGTACATATCTCTACATTAGTGTCTATTTGTCCATACATTCAAAAGGACACAAACTGGTTATTGGATGACTGAAATGCATCCAAATGATGACTGATAGATTGTTGCTGTTGTTGGTAATGGATCTTGACACCACCAAACGTAAAACTCACTGAATCTATTAGAAGGCGTTTGGATTCTAGGCATGACTTGTCTAGTTAAATAGAAGTTAAATCCAAAAAATACATTTCTCACCTTTCCCAATCACCAGGCCACACTTGTCGGCGGGTATCGTGTATGTCACTTCCTGCAGTCCACCGGGTGCGCCCATGCTCCAGTCCCCACGGCCTCTGCCCCGGCCTCTGGGGCCCACGGGACCCCCAAAGCCATCCCGATCCTGTAGCGAGGAAACTTAAGGCGTGACTACAGGCCCCGAAGACCTCAAACATGACATTACACATCTTACACTCAACCTCTTAACACTTCCTCCCCAAGAATAACCACTGCAGCCGTGTCTGACGTTAAACAAAAAATGCAACAGTTCAGATTGACAGATATTCTTAATTCTCCTCCAATGCGTTTGACTTGCATCACTTTACCTGGGGCTCAATAGAAAGTTCACCAGGGGATATGACCAAGTGCGCCACCCTGTGGGAGTCCGTATGGACTATGCTCCAGGGTTGGAGACATGCCTCAGAAACGAGGCTCATCCTCCTAGTGTATGGTCTGTGCTCAGGGGCAGTAGGTCAGCTGACAGAACTAGCTGTGAGGTGGAGCCCCACTACCCTTTTACCGGTCTGTGTAGGTCCCCCCCACCACAGGGCAAAGGGGTCCAGGCAGACCTGAGAGGGGGCCAGGCAACTAGGAACTGGGCTGAGGACTGCTACATGGGCAACAAGGGAGTTTAAGGGGCATGGCTTACTTTAGAAATACTCTTGGGGGGGGTTGTTGTTCCTTTCAGGGCAAAAAAACATAGATTAAGTGTAGTGGTCTGCTGTGCTGTACCTGTGCCGTGTGGACCAGCTCGTTGATGAGGTGAACAGCATGCTGGCAGCGATCAGGCTGGCCCATCACCTGGGCAATCCGGTCAGGGCTGATGCCATCGTCTGAAGGAGAGGGGGACACTAGTCAGAACTGTTACATTAAAGACCAAACGTTAAGTCGTGTCACAGAAATCACACATACTGTATTACATTGTGTCGTCAAGACCACCTGTGTGAGTCGATTGAGGAAAATGACAGGCAAACTAGACAGATTTAAGGTCAAGGTCATCACTAATCTTGACAATTGCATTAGCCATCTAGCACAATGTAAAAAGACTAATAGAAAGGGACGTTCTCACCTGGTTTGAACTGGATCCTGACCCCAGAGTCATTCTGGATCTTCTTGATCATCTCTCCATTCCTGCCAATGACGATGCCCACAGCAAACCTGGGGACTGCCACATCCAGACTGCTTCCCCCCAGTCTGGATCCAAAGTCTCCCCTGTTGGCCCGGAAGTCTCCCTGGTCCTTGTCCCGGATTATCTCTACCACCAGCTCCCGTGCTTGCTACAAAACACCCACGCCACCAGCACAGGAAGGGTTAACTTAGAAAATGCTCTAACTGATTGACAAAAAGGTTGATTGATACCTCTTTCCACTGGGATTCTCTGCCTCCAACCCTATTACAGGGGCTGAGTCACTGGCTTACTAGGGCTCTTTCATACCGTCCCTAGGAGGGGTGCATCAATTGAGTGGGTTGAGTCACTGATGTGATCATCCTGTCTGGGTCGGCGCCCCACCCCCCCGGGTTGTGCCGTGGCGGAGA
The DNA here is from genome assembly GCF_018296145.1 of Oncorhynchus tshawytscha. NCBI lineage: Eukaryota > Metazoa > Chordata > Actinopteri > Salmoniformes > Salmonidae > Oncorhynchus > Oncorhynchus tshawytscha. The sequence goes on along the minus strand of NC_056448.1, from coordinate 21,445,240 downwards.
ACTTTGTGGGCTATACCCGGCCTTGTCTCAGGATGGTAAGTTGGTGATTGAAGATATCCCTCGAGTGGTGTGGGGCCTGTGCTTTGGCAAAGTGGGTGGGGTTATATCCTTCCTGTTTGGCCCTGTCAGGGGGTGTCCTCGGATGGAGCCAGTGTCTCCTGACCCCTCCTGTCTCAGCCTCCAGTTTTATGCTGCAGTAGTTTGTGTGTCGGGGGGCTAGGGTCAGTTTGTTATATCTGGAGTACTTCTCCTGTCCTATCCGGTGTCCTGTGTGAATTTAAGTATGCTCTCTCTAATTATCTCTTTCTTTCTCTCTCTCGGAGGACCTGAGCCCTAGGACCATGCCTCAGGACTACCTGACATGATGACTCCTTGCTGTCCCCAGTCCACCTGGCCATGCTGCTGCTCCAGTTTCAACTGTTCTGCCTGTGATTATTATTATTATTATTTGACCATGCTGGTCATTTATGAACATATACACATCTTGGCCATGTTCTGTTACAATCTCCACCCGGCACAGCCAGAAGAGGACTGGCCACCCCACATAGCCTGGTTCCTCTCTAGGTTTCTTCCTAGGTTTTGGCCTTTCTAGGGAGTTTTTCCTAGCCACCGTGCTTCTACACCTGCTTTGCTTGCTGTTTGGGGTTTTAGGCTGGGTTTCTGTACAGCACTTTGAGATACTAGCTGATGTACAAAGGGCTATATAAATAAATTTGATTTTGAATCCTCTCTCCTTAAAACACATTGGCCTAAAATGTTTTTACCTCTGACACGTTTTTATAAGCAGGCGTGGAGCGAGGAGATGAAGGACAATAGCCTGGTTTGAGGAACTGACCTGCACTTTGTAGGGGTCCCCAGTTATTCTCAGGGGTTTGTCTGCTCCAGTGGGCATAGGGCCATCCTGGATCATGATCATCTTCACACCAGTTCTCTCCTGTGGGGAGCAAGCAGGGAACACATTATCATAAATTCACACATCAGAACTCCCTACTTCAGATGTAGCGAAGAAGTGAGATGGTTGAATCATAATTGACACTGAACCTGGAACGAGTAGATAGCTGAAGTTAACAATAAGAAGTTATTGCAATAGCCAAGGTTTTTGAAGATCTGCCTAAACTAGTGTAATTAACTTCTATAACCCATAACACATTAGTTCAGGCCTTGACAACTTCAGGCACTTGTTCTCTGGTGTTTAGCCTATATTTACACAATTAAAAGTCTCATTAAAGTTCTGCTACATTTTCTGGCGCTTCCCACATGTCAGCATCTGTTTGGACATGAGGCTGTAGTCACATACGATTTACATTTTTTGTCGTGTGAATATTATTCCAATGTTGGCCTCTGATCCAGTTCTGATCGGAGTACTGTTCGATACTGTGTTGTTTTTTTTCTCTCCCTTTCCAGTTGGACAACTTATCTATATTCTTCTTGTCCGACTATTTTTTATACTTTAAGCCACCAAATAAAATCATTAAGAACGTGTGTTCTAGGTGCATGTGTGCTTCATCCACAGACCACGGAACCTACTGGAAGCACCTAGTGCCCCCCTACCTGCAGTTGTTTGATGGTGTCTCCTCCCTTGCCGATGACCAGGCCCACTTTGCTGGCAGGGATTAGGATCTCCTGGATGGCGCTGTTGCCGTCCATCTCACTGTGGAAGCCTGGGCCGTTTCGACACCGGTCCACGATCTGGCTCAGCAGCCTCTTGGCCTGCCTGGTGGGAGAGGAGGGGCACACTCCACTGTCACACCTTTGTTCATGATCAGCCAAACCATGCACACAAATTATACACAGTGGGTTTCTCCATTTGCAAAAATAAGATATTGAATTGTGTCAAGAAGTGATTGTTGAGGGGGCAACTCAACATCAATCTGGTGATGGTGATTATGGTCGAGTTGAGGGCGCCTCGATGCTGATAGAAATGTATTGCCCATCAAGTAGAATAATCATGTTAGCTCTACACGCAACATTTCTATCGGATCGCTGTACATAACTTTGGTTGCAAGACCCTGGGAGAACCTCAATTGCATACTCCCTGCATTCTCTCTCCTTGCCTCCTTCTCAAACCCCATTAGAGGGGAGGGACTTCAGGCATTCTCATCCAATGGGTTTTGAGTAGGAGGCGAGGAGTATGCAATTGAGATTCTTCCCGAGAGGAATGTGGTGTGACTTACTCAATGTTCTCTGGGCTTCCAGTTAGAGTGCAGGGCCTGTCCATCATGCCTCCGCTCTCTGTTACACAACACACGCTCCATTAACCAGACACACATGCACCCACACATACATAGGTCTTTCTATAAATAAAAAAAGGGGCCAATGTGTGGCATTGGGATCAACATTTAATTTTTGTATTTATTTTTATTTAGGTATACGTGTACAAACATCAGCCTAGGACTATAAATATCCTTTAAAATAGCAGGTGTAAGACAAATGTTTGTCATTTCATAACATGATCCTATTGTGAATAAGCCCACTAGGCTACTATGTCATTTGTTGTCAATCTAATATCCAGAATAACAGAAAGGAATATAGCGTTAGGCATTGCAATTAGTCCATCCTACACTAATGAACACAGTAGAGGCATACACATATTCTGAGTGGCGCAGCGGTCTAAGGCACTGCATCTCAGTGCTAGATGCGTCACTACAGACCCTGGTCTGATTCCAGACTATCACACCCGGCCGTGATTGGAAGTGCCATAGGGCGGCGCACAATTGGCCCAGCATCGTCCGTGTTAGGGTTTGGCCGGGGTAGGTCGTCATTGGAAATAAGAATGTTCTTAACGGACTTGCCTAGTTAAAAAAAAGGTTAAATAAAAAAAATATGAAAACAGCTTTCTGTTCAATCTAACGAGACACTGATGTAAATCAAGCAAACAGATGATCAACATCAATTTGCTATGGAAATTAGACCCATCGTGGATCACGGCACAGTCTTCATCGAGATAACGAATCAGACAAAAACATTCTGGACATTACTTGCGAATGCGGTTTATGCTGCACTTAGGCACAACAGCTGTTTGTCACTTGAGTGCCACCCAGAAAAAACATTTCCTGAATCAGCTGATGTGTGAAAATATCACAACGCAACTAAACTGCTGGACATCCAATGCGCATTTAAGTATTATGCATAATTACTGACGAACCATGTCAATTACAGTATAGATTTTGGTTTTAAGTATCAGTTAGAAGCTGTCGATTTTGCCATCACATACATTTTGGATTTGTGTGCCCATGAAAACGGTTTCAAGCCGTAACATAAGGAAACGCTAAACGTTACATACACTGAATAAAAATATAAACGCAACATGTAAAGTGTTGGTCCCATGTTTCATGAGCTGAAATGCACACAAAATCCTACTCAACTTTTGTGCAAAATTTGTTTACATCCCTGTTAGTTAACATTTCTCCTTCGCCAAGATAATCCATCCACCTGACAGGCAGCTGAATAAACAGCTGATATCAAGGAGCATGATCATTAAACAGGTGCACCTTGTACTGGGGACAATAAAAGGCCAATAAAATGTGCCTTTTTGTCACAATGCCACAAATGCCTCAAGTTGAGGGTGCATGCAATTGGCATGTTGACAGCAGGAATGTCCACCAGAGCTGTTGCCAGAGAATTGAATGTTCATTTCTCTACCATAAGCCACGTCCAACGTCATTTTAGAGAATTTGTCAAGACGTCCAACCGGCCTCAACCACGCCAACCCAGGACATCCACCTGCAGGATCGCCTGAGAGCAGCCACTTAGACAGCTGAAGAAACCAAGTATGTCTGTCTGTAATAAAGCCCATTTGTGTGGAAAAACATTCTAATTGGCTGGGCCTGGCTCCCCAGTTGATGGGCCTATGCCCTCCCAGGTCCACCCATGGCTCCAACCCTGCCCAGTCATGTGAAATCCATAGATAAGGACATAATTATTTCATTTCAATTGACTGATTTCCTTATATGAACTGTAACTCAGTAAAATAGTTGAAATTGTTGCATTTATATTTCTGTTCAGTATAGTTAGTGCATTTCCGAGACGGCCACACAAAAAGACTGTTCGAAAGCAAAAATCCAGGATTCTTACCAGGTTCAAATTCAATGTAATTTAACTGACAAATAATTCATATATAAAACGACAAACACTGCCACAACCGCAAGGTAAGAAAAGTGGTGCCACAGGATTTGGGCAAACAAATCCATCAAGATACCAACCACGAGAAAGGTTTAAATCAACTCATGAAATTTACAAAGAAAATTGGCAGATCATCATCAATGACTTATCAACAGCTGTAACAAGATGTCCACCGCAGGAAATCCTCACTGGTACCGTAGTTTATTGAAAGACCTATATACACAACCTCCGTGTTAACAACCTAAGTGCTACCTTATTTATTAAATGTTTATGAAGTCACATGGTAATTAAACTACAAAATACCACATCAAGGAATTCATGGTTGTATGTTTGGGATTTGACAAGGCTTCAGTTTCTCTAAGCTGAACCTGTTTAGCAGGATATGTCATGACCATGCCTCGTACTCAAGGTGTGCTTCTGGGCATCACCGATCAGAGGAAAGACCAAACAGGCTACTCAGTCAAGTACCGACACTACTGACTACAGTATAACGGGGCAGTGCCTCTTTAGGCAGAACTTACCTGCAGCAATCTGGATCTTGCAGCCGGACTCTAACTGAATTCTCGTGATCTGCTCTCCTCCTCTTCCAATGACTGAGTGTGGGTGAAAGGGGAATTACAAAAAGTCAATATCCCAGTCCAAGTTACTTTAAATGGACACCAAACAGTAAATGTGAGTACTAGAAGTTGGAGTAAACCAATAGCTTTTGTTATTAACTGCCTAAAAGTGTCACTTACTGAATCCAACCATCTTATCAGGCACTTTGAAGTCTTCTGTCATAATAGCCCTGCAAGAGAGAAAAACAATCAATGACAAAACAGTAAAAATCTGCTGTGATGTATGGTCTCATTAGAAATTATAGGACAGTCTCATACTCATGAAAGCATGAAGGGATAGTTCACCCCCAAAAACAAAGATCCATCTTGTTAGATGTTGCCCATATTCCCCATTCAATTGGATTGAGGCCTGCAGATCTCAACACAACATGGACTGTGCTCAACTTGAGATCACTTTTGAGGCATGAAACCCTCTGACAAACCTTAAATGGGGAGAGCTACCTCTTAAATTAATGTCATTCTGTGGCAAGTCTGGTGACAAGACAAACCACAGAGCAGCATGCAGAACACAGGCCAAGACATTGGCCTATCTGAGACTTGTTACTGGATACACTGGCAGTAGTGAGGTTGACAGCTTGACTGAGCTACTGTTAATCAATATCCACACACAAATGGTCATTTGAGAAGATAAGGCTCACCTTTGATGTACCATTCCACCTAGCTGGTTACCTACTGAGAAACAAGGGAGAATCGAGAGGGGAAGAGAAAAGAGCAAAACAATAGACGGGTTAGCTATTGTTAACAATTCACGCGCATCAAAGGGGCAGAAGGCCATGTGTTATGGTTCTGGATAGCCCGAATCAATGACAACTGCCATGTGGTGGCTCGTGTCATCTTGTTCTTGATACCATGTCTTGTTTTGAGGTGTATTGACTGATATCACGTTTATGCTGATATCACAAAAAATTTGCAAGCTAACAACTGTAATGATGTATTTGAGACAAGTGCTCATTGTGCAACTTAATTTGTGTTCTATAAACATTGGACTAAATATAGTTTACATGACACCAACAATCTAAGCCAACCAAGTCTGTTTTGTCACAGTTGTGCACGCATCGGTTTTGTTGCTAAACAACCAACCCGTCTATTAGACTGAAACAAAACTAACTTAAAATCATTGCAAAACTGAATAAAACAAGGTAAAAAAAAATGTTTCTGCTGAACTGAGGAGTGACAGGGTGGATTGGCTGGAAACAGATGGTTCAAATCAAAGTTAATTAGTCACGTGCCCCGAATACAACAGGTGTAGAGACCTTACAGTGAAATGCTTACTTACAGGCTCTAACCAATAGTGCAAAAAAAAAGGTGTGTGTAGGTAAGTAAAGAAAGAAAACAGTAAAAAGACATTTGAAAATAACAGTAGCAAGGCTATATACAGACACCGGTTAGTCAGGCTTATTGAGGTAGTATGTACATGTAGATATGGTTAAAGTGACTATGCATATATTATGAACAGAGTAGCAGTAGCATAAAAAGAGGGGTTGGCGGGTGGTGGGACCTAATGCAGACAGCCCGTTAGCCAATGTGCGGGAGCACTGGTTGGTCGGGCCAATTGAGGTAGCATGTACATGAATGTATAGTTAAAGTGACTATGCATATATGATAAACAGAGTAGCAGCAGCGTAAAAGAGGGGTTGGGGGGGCACACATTGCAAATAGTCAGGGTAACCATTTGGTTACCTGTTCAGGAGTCTTATGGCTTGGGGGTAAAAACAGTTGAGAAGCCTTTGTCCTCTGCCAATCCAGTAGTTATTTGAAAAAAATCTATACGGTTACATACTGCAAAATTATTTTGGACAATATTATAAATCGATACTTTGACTCCAAGTATTGATTTGTAAAAAATTGTTTTGTAGCGTTAGCTAGCGTTAGACAGCTGTACCTGCCCCACAACTCTGGTATTTATCACCTTATCCTCCACCTTTTCAAACAGTTAGTCAACATGTTTTCAGCACTTTTATTTTCATGTTCTCTCGTCTCTCTGCAGCAGACATACAGAAAGCAATGTTCAGAACATCAAATCTGAAATATCGAATCTCAATTCATATAGGACCATATCGTATCTGCACCCAAGTATAGTGATTATATAACTTGAGGTCCCTGGCAATTTCCCCTCACACAATCCAGTGTGTCAGTGTCAACGCACAGCAGGGGGGTGCTCTGCTAGGGAAATTAGGTGTGTATGGGTGTCGTTCAGAGAGGTAGTACGTGGGTCAATAGTTATTGACCCAGACTTGCATTTTGACAGGTCGCAATAAGCAGTGGGCTTAAAGGGTCACTTAAGGATATGGAGCTACTGCCGTTACACCATAAAATCATATCTAGGTTCACTAAAGCTTACGTCATTTGCACATATTTGTTTGTTGGAAATGCAACGAGGTAAAGAAATGGAATGCCTTAGCCCGCAGAACCGACCCGCTTGCTTGCTTAAAGCTGCACCAGGGTCAGACAGCATCCCTGTAGATTAAGACACCGCGGGGCCGGTGCGAGATATAGCTTGAGAAAAGTACCCCAATCCAGGGACGAGAAATGCATTGTACTTCGAATTGTCCCATTATCCAAACTGTTACACCGAAAAGATTGAACGACTGCTAGTTTTCTGAGCCATATCTCGCGCTGGCTCTGTGGGGTCTTAAACTACACAGGAATGCTGTCGGACGATAGTGCAGCTGTAAGCAAATGGGTCAGATCTGCTAGCTAAGAAAGCCGAAAATATTAAGTGCATGATGTGGTGTTAATTCACACAATGACAATACACTGTAAAGGACTTGCGCTTAGCCTAAATGGTGTTAAATGGTACTTGTACAATGAAACAAATGACGAGTAAGGACCTAACAGGGATGACAGATATATTTACACATTGTAACAGCCGACTGTTACATTTCATATTGTGTAACCTTGAGAAACAAAAAAGCACAGTGTTGAAAAGTGTTAGCCAGCCAAACCTCCACCAGAATTGCACAACTTATTCAACCATGCATTCGAGGCTAAAATATACCACACCATGACAAGATAAGAGGACAATAACTGACTAGAGTTTCCACTTCATGGACATGAAATTGCTCACATCTGCATTTTGGGTGCATACATGTAGCCACATGTATCATTCCACCATTCTGCAAAGTCCCACCCTTATGGGGTAACTACAATTTCAGGCACCTAACTGAAAATGCAGATGGCATAAAATGACATTGCATATATTTTTGGTTAAATTTCTAGTTTGCCAGGTTTCAAACGGCGAGTGCAAACAGAATGTAGCCGAATTGTGAACAGAGGGCTTCAAAGCAAAAATGCATAGTAAACTTTGATTACGTTGACTCTTCTGACTATCAGACAAGACCTCTCTTATCCCCTTATTACATTAGGCCCAGCCATTTCCTATTCTATAACATCCCGAGTTCAAATGCTCAGACAGAACTGCTTGCTCTGGGAGAGGCTGGAGTTAAGTCATGAGTAAAGCCGTACATAGCTGCCGTATGTTGCTCCTGCTTTAACTGGGCCTGTAAGGGAATTTTACACAAGGCTTTTCCCCCCATGAACTAGTCTCATCTTATCCCATGTAATTCCTTCAAGGGGGTTAGACTGCTGCAGCCCATTTGCTGAACTGATTCTACAGCAAGATGGGGCAAAAACACTAACACCTCGGGAAATTACAAATGCTATAAACAATGCCATAGTAATAGAAGCACAACCTGAAGCCAATGCAGCAAGATCATTAATGTGGGCTCACTAACAAATGAAATCCAGTTATCAGTTGTGCGATCCACGCAGATGTTTTCATTGGTCAATAATGACAAGTTCAAAAAAGGAATGGGTTTATAAATAGCAACACACGAAATAAGCTCAATCACCATTATCCACATTTATAGAAGCACGGTTCCTTTTTCTTTACTTGGTGGACATCGCCTCTAACCACAAACCTTTTACTTGCTGCTGCTGCTCTAGGCCCTTTTTTTTCTCCCTGACAGCTTTGGAGGCATGTAACCTGTAGCTCATGACTTCTCACACAACCAGTGTCAATCATATATGTAGCACCTAGAGCATTGTACTGCAGGAGGAGGGAGGGTTGGAATGATAAATCCCATCAATGGCCTCTGGGTATCTACTCCTTTTCTGACCTAACAGTAAATGTACTTTGTGGTGGAGGAGAGTAATCCTGCACTGAAATAACACAGGATGAGGAGGAGCGAGCACTTCGGCTGTCTGAAAAGCACTTCCTAATTCCAGGCTAGTGGTTACTCTTCCCAACTCCACATTCCCCCTCCCATTTGCCCAGGCCAGATGCTAGCCAGCCCACTGCTAGTACAATGCCATGTCACTTCTCAACAGCCGTGCTAGCTGCTACACCTTCCAAACAGGCTAGGCTACATGACATTGAACATACATTAACATTAAGTGTCAAAGGATCTCACATTATGTAGTGATGTCACTACTGATCTCTTGACATAGGTCGCTGGTTATCCAGGTAAGTTGGCTACACTATGGTCTCAAGACAACTGATATATGGACTGTATTTAAAAAGGACCAAGGAGGACCAAGCAGTTAAGTAATAGTTTTGGTTGCAATGGCTTTCCTGACTGGGTTTGATTAAGCCAACAATATTTGTTAAGTGTTGTATTGCAGTCCTCATACATTATGGTAAGAGTGCATACAATCTGACAGATATGCACAAGCATCCAAACACACTCCGGTGCAACGCTCAGAGCTATTTACAGAGTACCCTGTTTAGTGTACTGTAACCGGGATATGTGTTGGGATTATGTTTAGCAGAAAGATTGTTTAGTATGGAGGTGGACCACATGCATTGTGTATGAAGGTATGTGAAGAGATCCACCACCGACTTACCTCCATCATCCATCGAGCGCTTTTGGCCTCCGTAGCCATAGAGAGAGGGGTCTAGGACTGGAGAGGAGTTGTTCATGTGGGGCATCTGGTCACCTCCCATCTTAGCTGCAATCTGAGGAGACAAGAGGGATGAGAAAGAGGGGGAGGGCTAGAATGAACAAACAGATAGCAACACAAACTAGTTATATTAAAAAAGGTTTTATTTGACCTTTAATTTCCAGTCATAAGGTCAAACTATTACTCAAAACGAAGTACTACTTTTCATAGCAAAACAAAACTTATTTTAGTAGTCAACATGGAGCTGTTTTTTACTCTCCCAGCCCCGTACAACTGAATGCAATTGAAAGGCAGTAACTATCTTCTGAAACTAGCTACCAGACATGCACATTACAAAACACTGCCTGCATCACCCTGCCCCAAATTATCCACTTCCAACTCCAATTAACTGCATGTATTCTCTGGAGATAGACGTTCAAATCTAAATGCTGCACAAAAGCATTAAGGCCCGTTTCTCCTAAACCCCTCATCCGCAACCACATCTCTCCATTCAAAAAGTATATCGTTTCAGAAAATTACACAAAATTGATGTAATTTCTGCAATATGAAAATACAATGTCTCCAATTAGAGGATGACAATTGAAGCCTTGCACCACCCTCAGGCGTCATTATCTACTTCAGAGTCGCCACACCAAGCTGCCTGCCTGCCGTGGAAGTGAGATAGTAGGAGAAAAAAAAATGAACTGCCCTCCAACATGGCTCCTGATCCCAGTCAGAGCTGAACTGGGTAGGGGGCCGAGTGAGGGCTAAACCTCTGGCCTAGGGCCAAACCTTCTTTCTGGGGAATGTTGGGGTTGGTATGTCAGCAATGGGAGCTGCACACAATAAATCAACTAGCCGGGGAAAGGCTTGGGCCTAGTAGTGTAGAACGAGGTAAACACGCAGAGTCCTCTCAGTTCAACTGCTGCTGACTGTCAAGGGAGTTTGGGGCAGGCTAGGTCCATGAGGAAAGAAATGCCAGAGGATATTCTGTTGCTCAGGGAACATCCCTCGAGTTGGGTGAGAGGCCCGTTTGCTCTGAAACTATCAGTCAAACACTTTCATGTGCTGGAGGAGAGCAAAGGAGAAATTCACTCAATCTCTGCATACTACACTGTGGGGTTAATGTTAAGATTATTTTAGTCCATATATTTGTGTCAGAGATTGGAAACTCATTGATGTTCTAGTCATTTTGATATTGCGATAGAGACAAATTAACTATTGTATTTTTTTTTATCACAGCAGACTTGTCTAAACATTCACATTAATATGCAGCTGAACATAAAGATTATATATATATATTTTTTTAAATGTACTTGGCAATCCAACCCTTTACACAAATAAATGGGTATGAGAGAGATTAATATAAATATGGAGCTGAAACTTCAGGAGTACTTGAATTAAGAAGCATTTGCTTGATCAGAGAGATTAGCAACTGAACAGCAACACTGAATGCCAGCACTGTTCAGTCACAATACCAGATACTTAATATATAGGGCCTACAGATGATCTGTAAACATCCACCGTTCCCAGAAAATATAACGTTCTTGTGCTGGGCTATTCTGGGGTGGAGTGCTCCTTGAAGGTAGCATTTCGTAGAAACACATGATATCTTTGGTCTCCATACTGGGGGACTCCTGTGGGGCGCAGAGGTCTAAGGCACTGTATATCAGTGCTAGAGGCGTCACTACAGACCCTGGTTCTATTCCAGGCTGTATTTACAACGGGCCGTGATTGGAAGTCCCATAAGGTGGCGCACAATTGTCCCAGCACCGTCCTGGTTAGGGTTTGGCCGAAGTATGCAGCCATTGTAAATAAGAATTTGTTCTTAATTGACTTGCCCAGTTAAAAAGGTTAAATTAAAAAATACAGATAGGCAGGCAGTAAAAGATTCAGTGTCTCTGGCCACTGGCTCAGTTCTATTATTTGCCCTACACAGTTGATAAAAACTAAATGGCAGTCCAATTACTCTTCCAACTTCCAAGAAGCACAGACCTTTGACCTATAGGGAAGCTGCAAGGGAAAGCTGGGTGCCACAGTTATCAGAGGAAAACAAACTGGACCCACAAGCCTGATGCATGAGTACAAGGCCACATGCCCTTGTAGCACCTGGGATAAGCACACAGCTGAGACAGAGTGGGGGGAGAGACCCCAAAGGAATTATTAAATGGACACCAGTGCACCCAGATATGTGCTTATGTCATATGCTCATCTAGGTTTATTCGCAGGAAAGCGTCTTTGCCTGTCAGGGAGAATATGTTATGAATGCCTTAACTGACACAAACGTAGACAATTAAGACAAATAGTTGCGTTTGAAATATGCAGTTTGTTCAGCTCACTTTCATAGGGCCTGGGACTTATGACAAGACGAGAACAGGTGTGTTTTTGCCCTAAGTGTCAACGCTTCACAAGAACTTGGCCCAGAATGCAGACACTGACTAGGAAGGAATGGGAAGTGGTGTGGCGTGGCTTTATTTCACTGTGTGCAATAGCCTACTTCCTGAAATTATAGACTCGAATAGTAATCTCAGGAAACCTTAACTATGTTGCTTACATGCTACTGGCATTTTAGATGGAATAACTTGCAGTCGTGGTATGGTCAATTGTAGTCTACACATTATGGCCGTGTTGGGTTTACAGACAAATACATAATTTGATCAACTACATACAGGACGTTTGGTCACAGGCCCAAATTAAATAACGCTAACTTTGAGATGTCAAGAAGTACCTAGTTCAACCAATGCATAAGTAACATTTAGGCTGCAAGTCGTTAGCTAGCTAACTAGATAATGTCATCCTGCTAGCTAATGGGCTTCCATCGCAAGACTGAGTATTAACATTATCTAACCAGCTAGTTATTAATGACTGATAAGGTCTAATTCAATTTTAGCTAGAGACGATATTATTAGGCAATGTAGTAGTTGGCTATCTATTCTAACACCCTGTTGCAAACAAGAAAAGTTCGGCGATAACATTTCCCAGTAAGCGAGGAGGCTAGCTAACATTCGTTGTTGACGTTGCGAGGCTAGTTTTCCGCGCATGTTGCTCGTTAACTAGCGAGGCTTAGCTAACTTGTACAATCGAGGCTAGCTAGCTAGCATTACTACTAGACTGAATCACTCGATAGTTTATTTAACTACTGAATTCAGATTTTTTTTTTTTTTACATACAGCAGTGTAGTTAACAAGTAATTTATCCAGTGTATATTGGCGAGTGGTTACAAGGCAATTTAACACATTGTTGACGTTTTTCTGTTAGCAAGCTAACTTTTGACAGCGCGTGGCTGACATCAGCTGATTTTTCTGGCTTCACCACGAAACTAGGCCACAATCATAGCTGGTATCGGCTAGTAGTGTGGTGGTAAAATAGCTAGTTAGCTAACTAGCTGAAACTTCCGTGGCTTTACAACAGGTTGCAGTTTGTTGCTTATGCCTTGTTTTAAAGTTACTCTCACTTCAGTTTTATGCAAGTGGTTTTCTTAGTTTCGTCCATCATGCTTTGCCTAATTCATTTGCTTGTTCTTTGACCTGACTGTTTGTTGGGCGTCCTTTGGCCCGCATTCTCCTAGCACTTGGACCTTGTGTAGCTAACTTGAGTTAGCCAACTAGACATACAGGAGTGTTTTTTTTAGTAAAGAGGGGTCTGGGTTTATACGCTGCTTGAAGAAAAAAAGTGCACTCCTCCACCACGCCGAATGGTCTTGCTCGTTTCTCGTCTGAAATCATTCGGTTTCTCTTCGTCGGAATTAATTACCTGTCGGGCCCGGTGTAAGGCGTCGGCGAAGCCATCTGCTTTCGTTCCAGGCTGAGCCACCGAGGCCTGTCCCTGTACCAGCTCCGCCATCATCATCATCCCTACAGCAGCTCTCAGCAACACACCAAAAAAAACTTCGGACTGGCGAGCAAATCAAGCAGCGCACGCACCGACCTCAGGAAGAGGAAGCTAAAACCACCCTATCTACACGATACCGCGAGATTCAGAACTATTTGTTTTGGACAGCTGAATTTGCTGAAATCACGCGATACTTGACAGCGTGACAATTTTAACCGGAAGAAGTACTACTGGAAGTCAGACGGTGCAAAAACATATTTTGTGTCGTCACTAGTTACCACAGCCACAAAGACAAAAACCTCACTTATTTCTAAGATGGCCCTTCTGAAAAAGTGATTTTAAACTCAAACCTTAATCACACGGCTAACCTTATGCCTAACCCTAACCTTGAATTAAGACCCAAACAGCAAAAACGAATTGCCATTACTTTTTACGAGATAGACAATTTAGACTGTGGTTGTGCTAAGTCGTGGAAACATGGTTTGGTTGAGTGATTTTTACAGTGCTTGTTGAGCAAAATGAAAATGTTTGATTACATGAGGCATTCGGTGTGAATGTGTTTATATGTTTTGGAATACTCTTAGAAATGTTTTTAATAGTAAAATAAGTCAAAGTTGATGTGTGTCTTAAAGACCCAGTGCAGTAAAAAAAAAGGTTTCCCCTGTGTTTTTCATCATATTATACAGCAGCTGATGAAACTAACACTGTAAAAGTGTGAAAACATTTGATCAGTGTTATTTCCTGTAGTTGCTGGTTGAAAGATCAATCTACAAAGGACCTTTAGAAGGTTTGCATGGGTGGGAGTTCTGGTGACGTCACCATGGAAAATTGGTTAATCGATAACAAAGAGAGTTCCAAACCTCTCTGCCAATAACAGCTAGTTTTGAGTTTCCCCGCCCCACTCAGACCACTCGCAGCAAAATTCTTGCTTGATAAATAGTTTTGTGCTAAAAAGCTATTTTTGTCAATTTGAATGTTTATGTTTATATTTTAGTCATTAAGCAGACACTCTTATCCAGAGCAAATTACAGTTAGTGCATTCATCTTAAGATAGCTAGGTGGGACAACCACATATCACAGGCATAGTAAGTACATTTTCCCTCAGTATAGTAGCTATCAGCAAAGTCAGGGTCTTTGAGCAGTCAGCCCTTCCCTGGGAGGAAAAGCAGCTCTGTCTTGTCGAGGTTGAGCTTGAGATGGTGGGCCGACATCCAAGCTGAGATATCTAACAGGCACGCAGAAATGCTTGTCGCCACCTGGGTGTCAGAAGGGGGGAAGGAGAAAAGTAGTTGAGTGTCATTTGCATAGCAATGATAGGAGAGACCATGTGATGTAGCAGTGTGACTTTATGTGTAGAGAGAAGAGGAGAGGGCCTTGAACCGAGCCCTGGGGAACACCAGTAATGAGAGTACATGGTACAGACACAGATCCTCTCCACGTCACCTGGTAGGAGTGTCCTGCCTGGTAGAATGCAATCCAAGAGTGTGCAAAGCCTGAGACGCCCAGCTCTGAGAGGGTGGAGAGGAGGATTCTGATGGTTCATGGTGTTGAAGGCAGCAGATAGAGAGTCAGCCTTGGCAGTGTGGAGAGCCTCCGTAACAGAAGAGCAGTCTCGGTTGAGTGACCCGTCTTGAAGCCTGACTTGTTAGGGTCAAGAAGATCGTTCTGAGAGAGATAATGAGAGAGTTGATCAGAAACAGCAGACAAGTGTTTTGGATAGAAGAAGGGATACAGGTCTATAGTTTTTGACATCAGATGAGTTGAGTGTTGGTTTCTTGATGAGGGGAGTGATCCGGCCCATTTTGAAGTCAGATGGGACGCAGTCAGTGGTCAGGGATGAGGGAAGTGAGGAATAGGAGAAGGTCTCCAGAGATGGTCTGGAAAAAGGGAGGATGGGATGGGGTCGAATGGGCTGGTTGTTGGGCAGCCAGACTAGTCACAGGATTTCATCTGGAGAGAGAGGGTAGGAAGAGGTCAAGGCATAGGGTAGTTCTGTGTGAGTGGGACCAGTGGACTCAATAGGCTGAGTGAATGAGGAGTGGAAATCGTCAACGTTCTTTTCAAAGTGGTTGAAAAAGTTATCCACAGAGAGGGAGGAGGGGGGATGGGGCTGGATGATTAAGGAGGGAGGAGAAGGTGGAAAATAATTTCCTATGGTTAGAGGCAGAAGCTTGAAATGTCGTGATAGAAAGTGGCTTCATCAGGTTGCCCATTTCCCTGTTCTGTAAGCTCGCAATGAGTCACTCAGCCACGGAGCAGGAGAGACGAAAGGGAACAGTGCGAGTCATATGATGCTGAAAGGGAGGAGAGTAAGGTCAAAGAGGCAGAATCAGGAGACAGGAGGGAGAAGGATTTAGCAGAAGGGAGAGATGATAGGATAGAAGATGAGAGAGTAGTGGGAGAGAGAGAGAAAGAGAGAGAAACAGAGTGACGATTGCGACAGCGCATGACCATCTGGGTAGGGGATTAATGGCTAGGTTGGAGGAAAGGGAGACAGAAAAGGAAACAAAGTAGTGATCAGAGACCTATGCAGTAGCACAGAACTGATCTTTAACCATGTTTAGCTAAATGTTTACTCTCCCACACATTGCCTTTGTCACTGAGCTAACAGTTAGTCTGCCTTTGAATGTGACTAGGTCACAGGATTTTTTTCACTGCAGTACATTTACAAACAATATTACAGTTTTTCTTCATTTTCCTCAGCTACTATTTGCGTGCCCACTCTTTTGTTAAACACTGTGAATGTAGCCTACTCAGAGAACTGGCTTCAGGGCAAACCATTTTTTGTGTGAATGTGTCACAGTTGCCTCTGTAGTTTAAATGTGTCTGTCTTTACAACGCATGCCCATGCTTTATGAATAAAGATGTGTTTTATTGTGTAATATGGGTGGAGAGAATCATGTAACCAATCTGGTTGGACTCAAAACAGTTGACATGTAGGCCTACAAAGAGATGAAAATGGAGGAATATTGAATTTCCTTCTAATTTTCTCAATGCACATGTGGAAACATCTATTGTTGCACATCTGGCAGATTCCAGCACTTTGGAAAGGCAAGTAAAATTGCCCCAAATTTCTAGACTGTTTATGCAAAACAGTTTTTGCTCCTTAAATTGCATTCAAACCCTATGCCATACGAGAACAAGATACTGTACAAGTAGGCCTCAGTCCAAAATGAATGTAGAGACAAAACTGAATGTATAATAAGAGCACATTTGTTTGAGAATCTTTCCTTGTCCTTGCAGTACATTGCTTACCTTAAGGCTTTACATTTTCCCCTGAAAATGAAAACAATGTGTTCTCTAAACACATGTTAAACACTCCATATGTGTGGGCTATAGGGCTACGTGTGTCAATGGTGGGGGGTGCTTGAACATGACTGCTTAGACTGGCCTGTGAGACAAGGAGAATGACGTTCCCTGGGTCTGCTGCCTCTTAAGGACACACAGAGATTTCAATTGTCCTGCCTGCTCAGCCTCAAGCATTTTATCACCTTAAAAAAAGAAGAGAATAAATTAAGTGAGCCAGAAGAAGGGGTTGCTATTACCATAGCCAGACTGACACCTCTAAATGAAGATATCCAATTTAAGTGAAGTATGAGCTCGTACCGCTATTGCTAACATGTGCTCAGCAATATATTCAGACTCAGGGATGTGTAGGAGGGAAAGTAAAATTCAGAACCATTAAAGATTCAGCCGCCTGCAGCCCTCAGTCTCTCTCTCTCTCTCTCTCTCTCTCTCTCTCTCTCTCTCTCTCTCTCTCTCTCTCTCTCTCTCTCTCTCTCTCTCTCTCTTTGTCTCTTTTTTCTTACAGGCTGGTACACATGAGTGCGGTGTTGCATTTAAAATGCAAATTCTCTCTCCCAGCGGTGCAGGAAAACAGGGATAGCCAAAGCAGGTGTGGTGGGCCTCTCATGTCCTGCCAGTCAAACAGTGGGAACTTTGATGAGAATGAAGGGTGTGATGGGGGGTGCAGAGTGTGGTTACCATACGACAGTGGTTCCCAACCAGGGGTAGTAGGACTGTCCACATGGGGTACTTAAGAAGACTCATGAGACCATAGGCCTATCGGTAAAATGCATATGAGGGGGTACTTCAGGGGTACTCCGGGCAGAGCAACATTCAGTTGGTAGGACAGTAAGCAAAAAGGTTGGGAACCACAGCCATACAGGTTGATCAAGTGTCATGTTTCTCCCTCTCCTCTCCATCATTGTTGTACAAAATGTGGCACTGTGTGTGTCTGTGTATTTCTGTGTGTGTCTGTGTATTTCTGTGTGTGTCTGTGTATTTCTGTGTGTGTGGCAAGAGCCTAGCTTTACAACAACAGGCTCAAGTTCAACAAAGTATATAGTGTCTAAAGAATAGCCTGCCCGTGAGATTCCTTCCAAATAACAAAAACATGACTTTCCTCTGAATGTTCCGCTTGCTTCAGGCTTGTGATGTAGACCTACCACAGTATAAATGGGTTTGGAGGAATAAATGCACATATACAGTACAATTGACCAGAAATTGTCAGTCTCCAGGTGTTTGAACAGTTTTCAAGTGAAGTACTGTACCACTAGGCCTCCTCATTCATATAGTCATTAAAAAAGTCTCTGACAACAAATGTTCCATCGTAATGCATTTGTTGATATGATTGAGATTGTGCACCTTTCTCAAAGTGTTTTATCAACAGATAATATCAAACTTTTTGGTTGCTTATATAATGCATGTCCCGCTACTTGCTTAACGAGTACCGATTCCTCCTGATTCGGCACACACAGAGGCTCAAACCCAGGACCGCTGCCTTGCTAGCATATGTGACCAACTTCCTGAAGCGTCTTACCAGTCACACCCCACGAAAAATGACCTATTCGGAGGCGCAAGTGGAGACATTTCAGGCTGTGGAGTGAGTTTCACACATCCCCACGTGGTACACTTAAGAGCTATAATATCAGTAGCATACAGCATGAATAACTGAGCACAGATGGTCAGAGGACAACAGATGGCCAAAACTTTGAACATTGACACTGTCTCTCATTACATGACAGACATACTATGAATCCTTTGTTTGTTCTACATCATAGATGATCCCAGAACCATTAAATATCCATGTTGGGCTTGTTCAGTAATCACTTTGGAAAAAGAAACATAAGTGGACAGAACAGAAGCTATAAATAAAAAGCCACTTTGAAATTACAACACATTTTAGGAACATGCAGGATTATGAAAACAGTACCTTTCTGGGGATTGTTAGGAAATAGAAAAGTTCAACACAAACACTGGCTCACTTACTGTATTCCAGCTGCCACTGAGTATTTCACCCTCTCCCCTCTTCCCCAGAAGAAGGAGCTATATTAAACTGTAACTGCCTTATAATTGCAGTAGCTGTCAGGATGGATGTGAAATTCTAAAGGCAGGAAACATACAGGGACATTGTTTCATTGAGTGACCTCTAAGGTATCCCTATCTCTATCCAGCTTTCAGCTTCTTTTCAAATACAAATATTTGTCTATGGAGAGAGGAAATGTCTCAAAAAGAAATTTTATATAATGCAACTTCAAAGGCAGTAAAGGGAAAATATCATTTTCAGTAGCAGAGCAGAGCAGTCCAGTGTAATTATAAGACAACTACTGATAATGGGAAAACTAAAAGGAGACCAGGCAGGAGGAAACGGCATCTGTTCAGTAAGTAAAAAAAGAGAGGAGAAAATAACTGAAACTGTATGATGGCTCAGAAGGAGTACCTTAAAATACAAAACAAAAATTTCCAGAAAGGTCAAATCCTGCAATACAAAAACAGATTGACGGATGAAAAGAAGAAAACAGACTGTCTTTCTCCAATAACAAGAGACGCACACTTTTACCTCCTTGTTTTTTCCCCTTTTCTTTTCAGCTTCCTCAGCCCCAACCCCCAGCCACTTTGCTTTGATTCAACTCTGTATCTGTATTTTAAATGACTCAATTACATGGGATCCTGTGGTGAAAATTACGGATGTTTTCCACTATTTCTCGCTCTCCTCTGGGACAGCATGACCCCTCCCTGCCACCAATCACCCCCCACCTCTTCCCTCCACCCATCTCTCCTGCCCTCACTCCCCACCTGTCCTTTTCTCCTCCTCTTATTTCCCCCTTTCTCAGAAAATGTTCACTTTACTTTGTATGTCTATCTGCGACGGAGGAAATAATAGCTAAATGGGCTTGTTTGTGAGCTCTTCTCGCCGTGAGCTGACAAAGAGAGTGTTTGGCTGCTGTTTTTCCCGGCGCTAAATCTTCGCCTGTCATCTCTGCATAAGTCATAGTCTAGAGTGAATCCTTTCAGATGACAGGAGCCAGGAGCCTACAGTGCTTCCAGCCATTCAAAGCCACCCAGACAGAAATAAAAACACACATCAGCAGGAGTAGTCTAAAAAAAGATACACACAATTTACAACCCCGATCAATGTGTACGTCTGTTTTCACAACAATGGATAGGAATATCACATAGAAGCAACGATAAAATGTCAAGCAAATATTCAGAAAATGCAAGTTGTACTGATTGATTATTCCCTCTCATTGTGTGATAAAAACATAGGTCTACAATTTAATTCTGTCTAGTTTAAAATCCCTCTTGAGGAGCAAATTGAATGAATCAAAAGCTACTGCACTTCCTCTTGCCCTCTAGTGGTGAAGGTTATCCACAGTTACACAGTGTATTTCCCTGAGTAGAGTAGTAGTGTAAAGTGCCCAAAAAGTGGCTTTGATGAAGACTTCAGAACGTGCAAAGATGCCAATGTCATGACACGTCACACTTCCAACCCACCACTGCCAATCAGAATCAATCATTCTCACAGTCACAAGATATGAACATACAGTGCATTCGGGAAAGTATTCAGACCCCTTCACTTTTTCCACACTTTGTTACATTACAGCTTTATTCTAAAGTAGATTTTTTTTTTAAACAAACAGAAATATAAAATTTCCATAAATATTCAGACTCTGCTATGAGACTTGAAATTGAGCTCAGGTGCATCCTGTTTCCATTGATCATCCTTGAGCTGTCTACAACTTGATTGGAGTCCACCTGTGGTAAATTCAGTTGATTGTACATGATTTGGAAAGGCACACATGTCTATATAAGGTCCCACAGTTGACAGTGCATGTCAGAGCAAAAACCAAGCCATGAGGTTGAAGGAATTGTCCTTAGTGTCACACCTGCTCCCGCTCTCCCTCTCTGGCACTCGAGGGCGCCAGACTGTCCTTCATTACCAACACATTTCACCATCATTATGCGCAGCAGCACTCATTGGACTCACCTGGACTCCTTCCCTTTGTTGATTGCCCCATCTATAAGTGTCTGCTCCCCCGTTTGCTCCCTGTGTCAGCATTAATGTTGTTATGTGTTGTTGTCCAGACACTGTCCTGTTCCGTTCCATGTCCGTTGATAATTAAATGTTCACTCCCTGTACCTGCTTCTCGTCTCTACTAGCGTCGATCCTTACACGTAGAGCTCCAAGACAGGATTGTGTCGAGGCACAGATCCGGGGAAGGTTACCAAAACATTTCTGTAGCATTGAAGGTCCCCAAGAACACGGTGGTCATCATTCTTAAATGGATGAAGTTTGGAACCACCAAGACGTCCTAGAGCTGGCCACCCGGCCAAACTGAGCAATCGGGGGAGAAGGGCCTTGGTCAGGGAGGTGACCAAGAATCCAGAGTTCCTCTGTGGAAGGACAACCATCTCTGCAGCACTCCACCAATCAGGCCTTTATGGTAGAGTGGCCAGATGGAAGCCACTCCTCAGTAAAAGGCACATGACAGCCCGCTTGGAGTTTGCCAAAAGGCACCTAAGGGACCATGAGAAACAAGATTCTCTGGTCTGATGAAACCAAGATTGAACTCTTTGGCCTGAATTCCAAGCATCATGTCTGGAGGAAACCAGGCACCGCTCATCACCTGGCCAATACCATCCCTACGGAGAAGCATGGTGATGGCAGCATCATGCTGTGGGGATGTTTTTCAGCAGCAGGGACTGGGAGACCAGTCAGGATCGAGGGAAAGATGGATGCAGCAAAGTACAGAGAGATCCTCGATAAAAAAACTTGCTCCAGAGTGCTCAAGATCTCAGACTGAAGGTTCATCTTCCAACAGGACAACGACCCTAAGCACACAGCAAAGACAACGCATGAGTAGCTTTGGGATAAGTCTCTGAATGCCCTTGAGCGGCCCAGCCAAAGCCCGGACTTGAACCCGATCGAACATCTCTGGAGAGACCTGAGAATAGCTGTGCAGCGACGCTCCCCATCCAACCTGACAGAGCTTGAGAGGATCTGCAGAGAAGAATGTGAGAAGCTCCCCAAATACAGGTGTGCCAAGTTTGTAGCGTCATACCCAAGAAGACTCAATTCTGTAATCGCTACCAAAGGTGCTTCAACAAAGTGTTGAGTAAAGTGTCTGAATACTTATGTACATGTGATATGTTAAAAATGTTAAATTAAAAGGTTCACAAATTTCTACAAATCAGTTTTTGCTTGGTCATTATGGGGTATTGTGTGTAAATTGATGAAGGAAAAACTATTTCAAACATTTTAGAATAAGGAGTACTGAGTACTTTCCGAATGCACTGTATAAACAGGACCATTAAGGCCATTAAACATAAAAAGGATTTGGCTTCCTAGGGATACACTCAGACTCAAGCAGGATCAGAACCTTGAAACTGATAGGCCACTCATCCATTCACCACCTCTTCCAGAAACAAATCGAAGGACATAATGAGTGTGCCTGCTAACAAACCAGCAGACTCCAGGGAGGGAGCCGGAGGGAGTAGTCACTGTCAGGGAGATAAATCTATTGATTTGAGATCAACATGCTACTTTACTGCTGTCCTGGGGAGTTGGTGGTGGTGGGTTTGGTGGTGGTGGTGGGTTCTGGGGCTGGTCTAAGCCCACAGGGCAGCTGGTTATGAGATGGATAGATTGATAGAGACCAGACCCCTCTGATCCTGGCTGCTCCTCCCTGGTGAGATCTGTGAAGACTTCCAGGCTGCCCACTCCCTCAATGGGACTGATTGGGGGAGGAAAGCCCCTCTCAGAGCAGGTTTAGACCCTATGGATTGGTCATCTATTGATTTGTATTGGTCTGAATGGGACACAGGGCAAACAATCAATCACATCCATCCCTACACTAACACTGTTGTGACAAAGAGGAACAGAGAGGTATGAATGGAGTGGAGTAGACAGCAGGTAGGCGCATATATTATATATATATAATATAATTCTGTTATAATACTATATTGTAAATATGATGGGACATTTTAAAACGTGTGTTAGATATTATTTTGCAGATGATGGAATACAAAATGGAAATTCAGTGCAGTTTTAATGAGGGACCACATTGTGAATCTGCCAAACTTCCCAACATATTGTTTTGGGAGGGGGGTTATTTTAGTGAACAAGATTCAGTATGGCCACAAAGACCTACTAGAGTAGACCAATAGACAGTTTGGTAACTTTATCTGGCATTGTAAAAGGCTATTGACTAGCCCTGTCCCCATAAGTCTACTAGTGAATGGTGGAGTGGTACAGGATGGGGCATCTCACTGGCTGTAACAGGAGACAGGGGATCCCAAACACTCATGAACCCTATCAGATGCGCAACATTAAGTACTAGGCAAAATATTTATATTTTTCCATCAATATTTCATCACCAGCGGGGCCCAAACAAAGAAAAGACTGTGAACAGAATGGCCCCCCATCTGTTTATAGATCCTGGAGAGAGGAACATACTGTACCAATGTCCTTTGACACCAGAAACCACAGTCTGTCTGAACAACCGTGAACACAGGATCCATGCATATTAGACAGCTAGGTAGGCCTTACAGTCCAGAAGAATAAGCACTACAAAAGGAGAGGCTGCTATACGTTTCTCAGAGTTTTACATTTGTAAAAAAAACACAGCTTTTAAAACATACATATTTAACCTTTATTTAACTAGGCAAGTCAGTTAAGAACAAATTCTTATTTACGATGACGGCCCACACCGGCCAAACCCGGACGATGCTGGGCCAATTGTGCGCCGCCCTATGGGACTCCCAATCACGGCCGGTTGTGATACAGCCTGGAGTTATCTGATCCACTTTCACAGCCTGGTTTTGCTTTACATTAAACATACTGTGACTCATTAGTCGAACATGATGGTGGAGTTGGCAAGACAACTTTGGTGTCACAAGACACATCCTTGTACCGTCCTCATCTAATCCCAGTAAAATGGGATTAAGTCACCTAGTTCCTATATCCGCTAAACCCAGTGGTTCCACTTTACACAGTAGGAACAGTACATAGAAATAGTCAAATGACCTCTAACCTGAACCCCATGTATATAGCCTCATTATTGTTATAATATTCTGTTACTTTTAATTATTTTTTACTTTAGTCTATTTGGTAAATATTTTCTTAACTGCACTGTTGGTTAAGGGCTTGTAAGTAAGCATTTCACGGTAAGGTCTACACCTGTATTCGGCGCATGTGACAAATAAGCTTTCTGTGCGTATGGAACATTTCTGGGATCTTTTATTTCAGCTCACAAAACATGGGACCAACACTTTACATGTTGAATTTCTATTTTTGTTTGGTGCATTTTGGTGCATTTCCCCTCACCTTCATGTGTTATGTTCTGTAAACCCAGTAAAGGTGAAGGCAATAAGGTAAATGCATATTGTTAATTTGATTTCACCAATCCAGTTCCTTCCTCAGTGCCAATTTACTCGGCACCAAGAACCAAAGCTCGTGTAACTAATGGCCTCTTAATGTTTTCGTCTGTCACAAGAGACTACCTCAGTGCAGATTAAGGAGAGAACACAGGGAAGGATAAAAAACATTACTCTTGCGCTACTACCACCATTCAAGTTGTATAGCTGGGAACCGTGGACACAGGTGATGCAGGGTCTACCACTCCCAGTCCCAGGGTGAAGTGCACTACAGACATAACGGAGGAATATGGGTCTGTGGTCTTAGGTTACAGGTTCACCATAATGATGGGACCTGACTTGCATTCTAATTGCAGGTAATCGACCTCCTGTGGACTGTTATTGTTCCAGCTTCTTTTGTGCTGTCTGACATTTAGAGCAGAGGCCAGTGAACCTGGGACCCCAGACTCCTTCAGACTATAGGCTAGGATTTAATGACCCAAGACATTCTGTTTTAAAATACTAATCTTCTGTGTTTAATATACTCCTAGCTGTCTTTACTGTTTCAGTGTATACCATTAACTTCGGTTTATAGTCGTGAGGATGACTTGATTCAAGATATACTGTTTCTAGTACAGTTATTTCTTAGCGCAGGTAAAGATGAATTCTGAGAGAAAAATAAAAATATACAGTACCAGTCAAAAGTTTGGACATACCTACTCATTCAAGGGTTTTTCTTCATTTGTACCATTTTCTACATTGTAGAATAACAGTGAAGAGATCAACAATATGAAATAACACATATGGAATCATGTAGTAACCAAAAAAGTTTTAAACAAATGAAAATATATTTTATATTTGAGATTCTTCAAAGTAGCCACCGTTTGCCTTGATGACAGCTTTGCACACTCTTGGCATTCTATCAACCAGCTTCATGAGGTAGTCACCTGGAATGCATTTCAATTAACAGGTGTGCCTTGTTAAAAGTTACACTGTGGAATTTCTTTCCTTCTTAATGTGTTTGAGCCAATCAGTTGTGTTGTGACAAGTTAGGGGTGGTATACAGAAGATAGCCCTGTTTGGTAAATGACCAAGTCCATATTACGGCAAGAACAGTTCAAATAAGCAAAGAGAAACAACAGACCATCATTACCTTAAGACATGAAGGTCAGTCAATCTGGAACATTTCAAGAACTGTGAAAGTTTCTTCAAGTGCAGTAGCAAAAACCATCAAGTGCTATGAAGAAACTGGCTCTCATGAGGACCGCCACAGGAAAGGAAGACTCAGAGTTACCTCTGCTGCAGAAGACAAGTTCATTACAATTATCAGCCTCAGAAATTGCAGCCCAAATAAATGCTCCACAGAGTTCAAGTAACAGACATCTCAACATCAACTGTTCAGAGGAGACTGTGTGAACCAGGCCTTCATGGTTGATGGACCGATGGAAATCTGTCCTTTGGTCTGATGAGTCCAAACTTGAGAGTTTTGGATCCAACCGCCGTGTCTCTGTGAGACGCAAAGTAGGCGAACGGATGATCTCCACATGTGTGGTTCCCACTGTGAAGCATGGAGGAGGAGGTGTTATGGTGGGGGGGAGTGGGGGTTTGCTGGTGACATTGTCAGTGTTTTATTTAGAATTCAAGGCACACTTAACCAGCATTGCTACCACAGTATTCTGCAGCGATACACCATCCCATCTGGTTTGCGCTTAGTGGGACCATCATTTGTTTTACAACAGGTCAATGACCCAACACACCTCCAGGCTGTGTAAGGGCAATTTGGCCAAGAAGGAGAGTGATGGAGTGCTGCATCAGATGACCTGGCCTCCACAATCACCTGACTTCAACCCAATTGAGATGGTTTGGGATGAGTTGGACCGCAGAGTGAAGGAAAAGCAGCCAACAAGTGCTCAGCATATGTGGGAACTCCTTCAAGTCTGTTGGAAAGCATTCCAGGTGAAGCTGGTTGAGAGAAGGCCAAGAGTGTGCAAAGCTGTCATCAGTGGCTACATTGAAGAATCTCAAATATAAAATATATTTTGATTTGTTTAACACTTTTTTGGTTACTACACAATTCCATGTGTTATTTCATAGTTTTGATGTCTTCACTATTATTCTACAATGTAGAAAATAGTAAAAATAAAGAAAAGCCCTTGAATGAGTCGGTGTCCAAACTTTTGACTGCTACTGTATATAATTTGAAATACATTTTATACATTGTAGCTACACATTGGACTAGAGTCCATGTAGTTCACGATCTTCGCTACATCAGAGACAAATCACCTGCACCAGTGTACCCTCTCTGTCACAAAACAGTAGAGGCTCTGTCTCAAGAGGCCAAAGTAACCTGGGAACAATGGTGGCTTTTGTGTGCTGTGAGAGTGACAGGGAGTGAAGGTCGGCTCCTGAAGAGACAGACAGGGCTCCATTCAGTGACGCTGTTGACTTTCATGTCGTCCCATTGTGGCGCTGCTCCCTGGAGAGGCCAACAGAGAGTGGGTAATGAGGGGTAATTGACTTAGGGTCAAGGATGATTAATTCCCTTGGTCAGGTGTCACTGGTTTCATACCTGGCCGATCCGTAGGTAGCTGTGGAGCCGTAGGCGGGTGGAGCAGGGGGCTGGCTGGCACTGGAACATGAGACAACACAGTGCAACACACACCCATAAGGTACACACATCCCAGGTCATTCTCATGATGTCATCCAATCCTTGGACAGGCTTATGTTCTTTGCTCTGAACGGTGACCATTGACTGCTGCCACATTGACCACACTCTCCACCACTCTCACTCTCTCACACACATCTAGCTGAGTATGTTCACATGATGTCAATCTGCATAATTTATATGGCTAATGACTTGGGTAAGACAAAAGGTGAAAGGTCAGAACCATCTTCCCCTTACACAGAGCTATACTGAGCTCCCACAAACAGACCACAGATTGAGAGTGACAGTCGTACTACCATACCATCCTTTCTCCTTCAGCTTCACTGGCTAATCTGAATACTTCATTTTCTGCACAAGCAATTCCCCCCCTTCTCCCTACCCCACCCCAAAGGCCAGTGATTACAGGCGACCTGCTGAACGTATGCACATGTCTCTAAATGCCAGGGCTAGCTGGTAATTGACCAGGCAGACTGAGACGCCTGCAGTGTAATTGAGCAGGGCTGAGGGGTTCTGGTGGGACTGAAAGAACCCGTGGATCCACCACCGGCCATTAGGCCCAGCAGGAGGGCTCCATCCTGGGTCTACCTCAGGCCGGCCTTACTTTAAAAACACTTACTTTAAAAGCAGTTTGTTTAAATTCAACCGTGTAACATTAATTCTGCAGTGAGTCACGCACATCTATGTCACTTGAGAGACTCAGAGAGAAGTCATAATTTAACTGCAATAATTCATTGAAGTATTGACTCTACAAGGTGTCGAAAGAATTCCACAGGGATGCTGGGCCATGTTGACTCCAAAGCTTCTCAGTTGTGTCAACTTAGCTGGATGTCCTTTGGGTAGAGGACTATTCTTGATACACACAGGAAACTGTTGAGCGTGAAAAACCCAGCAGCGTTGCAGTTCTTGACAAACTCAAACCAGTGCGCCTGACACTACTACCATACCTTGTCACAAGGCTTAAAAATCCTTATTTAACCTGTCTCCTCCCCTTCATCTACACTGATTGATGTGGATTTAACAGGTGACACTAATAAGGGATCATAGCTTTCACCTGGTCAGGTTTATGTCATGGAAATGTTTTGCACACTCAGTGTATGAGCATAATATGTTAGTCCCTTCCAGGCTGTCTGTCCATACGCAGCTTGGATGAACAGAGCACACATGCTGAGCATGGTCTACATCTACAGCCAATTGACCTCTCCTTCCACTCCAGCTGTGCCATCACAGCTCTGAAATAGCCTCATCACTTCCACTACAGTAGATGGCAGCTAGCCTAGCAACAAGGCCCAAACACACCAGTGCAACCAACCAACCTCCCATTAGACAACAGCTTCATATACTTCCCTGATACCATCAACCCCATCACAGAACATCTACAAACAAAGTCTTAAACATGTAGCCCTGAATTACTGAAATGAGTTTAAGTGTGTCCATTTTCTCATTTGAGGCCTGATATGACTGTTCTGTGCCAAAACAGCACATCAAATATACTGAACCAATGTAAGCATTTTAATTTACTCTCTAAAGCACAACATTAAAGTGTGGCAGCAATAGTAACACCTCCTAATATGAGATATTCAACTAGAGAACTACTCTGGAAAGGCAAGATGGGTGAGAGAGTAAATGTTGGGAAGTCTAAAGCTGCTGAAGACACAGTGGAGAGAGAGAGAAGATGGTCCGACTGCCTAGTGCTTGGAGCGAGCTTCACCCTGCAAACGGTGGTGCTCCCTTAGCCTGTAGTGAGAGAGACAGAGAATTAGTTGATTGACAACAAAACATGTGGTTAACACTCAAGAAACCTTCTTGAAAATATTCAACTTTTTTGGACACAGGCCTGACAGCGTTGATCTTGATGAATCCAGAGGTGTCACACGGTTCGTAGTCTCCCTGCACGTCCATACCGGGGAAAAGACTGGGGGTACAAGATAAGTTAGTGTGTAAGCTCATGTGGTTGGGAAATAGCTCATACTACTGCTCATTCTAAGCTGAAAAAGTGATTCAACACCCGTCTAGCCCACAGGAGACGTAGGATGATAAATTACATTATTAACCACAGGAATAATTGTATCATTGATGTTCCACTCTATGTAAAATGTCAAATCGATTTGTCTCAATGCATTTGCTCTTAATGTTTGTGATTTCAGAGGAAAAAACAACCACAAATACACAGACAAACAGGCACACAAGTAATTTGTAGACAAAATCCCAGTTGTGTATCAACTCCTAAGTAGATTAAATGTAGAGGAAATGGATTTAACCTGATGTTTTTCTGTCTGTAACCACTCTTTTGTAAGCAACTCCTGTGATGTAACCATGGTGCCTGTGAACATCTTCTATTATATAGGCCTCTTGTGGCTCGGTCCTTTCTCCTTCTCTGTGTGTATTTGTAAAGGTGTGAGAGAGAGTGTGTATGTGCTCTATGTAATTACAGTCATTTCTACCTGCAGCGCTGACCCCCCCTCCCACCCTCTGCTCCTCCTCCACTGGGCCCAAGCTGCTAATCTAAGACCTGCACTCATCCTTCAGAGACACACCGCACTGGAGGAAATCAAAGAACAACAGAATAAACGCGACAGGGAGAGAAAAAAAGAAGATGCCATCATCAACTCTCAAAACAAAGCTCCCTGTCTAACTAACTACCATCTTATGAGTGCCGTCTATGAGACGTCGAATGGCTATGGAAGATGGTTTCCAGAAGGTGAATACACAGAAAGACCCTGTGGTCTAATTGACCGCCAAACACCTAGCAGTCAACTTTGTGACATTTGTCCCAGATCAACGCTGTGTGTGTGTGGTGCCGTACCACTGTATTAATGACATTGTCGAGAAGACGCAGGTAGCCGGACGCCATGGTCTTACAGTCTAAGCCTGGGGTTGGAGGGTGAAATGATGCATGTGAGTGAGCGCGGGGCGGTTCTTCAGGTGGACTTTGGGCCACAATGGGATCCTTCACAGGACACTCAGCCCATCTGTTACCTCAGAATAGTGCCTCTAAGGACTCCTCTAGTGCAACCCAACACTCAGTCACCCTGACGTCAAGTCCCCCTGAGCCACACGTCCAGCAGGATTATGTGTGTGTGTGTGTGAGAGAGAGAGACAGAGAGCGAGTTTGTGCATGTGAGAGTGATTGTGTGCGTGTGCGTGTGTGTATGACAGAGAGCGGTCAAGATCTCAGTTGCACACCTCCCCCTGCTTAACTAGAATGAAACCTGTGCTTTGGCCCTAAAAGCAGAGCTCTCCTCTCCATTGGCTGGAAATGCCATTAGCGGTGGCAGGGAGATGGAAAGAGGCATATGGGGGCTTTGCTTTGGTCAGCACTGAGCCAGCCCAGGGGGCATAAAGGGCACAGGGGGTCAGGGGCCTGAAATGACTCTGGGGGGGTTGGGGATGAGAGGAGCCTCCAGAAATTGAGCTTGACACCCCTGCTCCACTCTCTGATGTCATTGTAGCCAGTGTCCATTTATTGTTGGTGTGGGGTCAGTGGAGGATAAGGGCAAGTGACCAGAGCAAACAATGGAGACACCGCATATATGCACTGAACTGATTATACTGTACCCATATCCAGAGATAATGGGCATACACACAATGCTATATGTCTTGACCTGACCAGTTCCCTGTTGCGACTCACGGCCCATTTGGGCGACTCACGATGTAGACCTGCCCCTTTAAAAAAAAAACTTTATTTCACTAGGCAAGTCAGTTAAGAACAAATTCCTATTTTCAATGACAGCCTAGGAACAGTGGGTTAACTGCCTTGTTCAGGGGCAGAACGACAGATTTGTACCTTGTCAGCTCAGGAATTTGAACTTGCAACCTTTCAGTTACTAGCCTGCCCTCTCGCTGTACTTGAGCCAGGCGTACAGGCAGCTAGGCCCAGTCATTCAGTCACAGAGATACACAACACACAACTTCTAGTGACACAGTCACTCCTCACCTGTCAATCACTGTGATCACCACTGTGTGAGGTGTTCTGGCACTAAATCGCTGCCGTCTGCCATTCATCATCCATGACAGGTGGGTACTACACATTGTTATGTATTTTGCACAATTTTACCTATTTATCATCAATGTCAGGTGATTTGAAAGCAAGGGAAAGTTATATAAGGCTGGATAGAGACCGTTTTTGACCAATAATTTTGTGTGTGTTCTAGGAGAGAAAATAACCCTGCCCACCCCTCCATATGAAGTGAATCCACCAATGCTGAATGTTCTGTGAGCATTGTTTTAATGTTTGAGGTTTTACTTGCGGTATTCTCCAAATGTACCGTTGTAAAGCATCTCAGAGAACTTGACAGCCAGGCCCTGTTTGATCCTCCTGACCTCTTGGCCCATGGTGAAGGTCTCCATGTCCAGGTGAGCGTGGTACCGGATGGTGCCTCCTGGGATGGCGGCGGACAAAGGCGATCCCGCAGGTGAAGAAGACTGATGTGGAGGTCCTGGGCTGGCGTGGTTACACGTGGCCTCCAGTTGTGAGGCCGGTTGGACATACTGCCAAATTCTCTAAAATGACGTTGAAAGCAGTTTATGGAATATAAATTAACATTCAATTCTCTGGCAACAGCTCTGGTGGACATTCCTGCAGTCACCATGTCAATTCCACACTGCACATTTTAGAGTGGCCTTTTATTGTCCCCAGCACAAGGTGCACCTGTGTAATGATGCTGTTTAATCAGCTTCTTGATATGCCAGGTGGATGGATTATCTTGGCAAAGGAGAAATGTTCAGTAACAGGGATGTAAACACATCTATGTTTTGTATTTATATATTTTTTCAGTATAGATTGGTGTACCTAATAAACTGGCCGCTGAATGCATGCATATCGGGGGGTTGGATAAAAAAGCAGAAGACATTTGTATCTCGCATGGACATATAAAGCATATCTTATCTTCCGCTCCATCAGAACGTGGGGGGGGGATTATCAGAAGAGGGCCATGGCGTTTCCTGTGTCCAACCTCATCATTCGTCCTTCCAGGACCAACTCAAATCAGACAGCTGTAATAGGCACCGGCCATCTTCACCCTCCTCCACTGTGGCTGGCAGACAGGCCAGCACCACTGTATCTCACCCCAGTCAGAATGAGCCTGTCATGGTCAAATGACAGGGTCGGAAGCCCCCGCCTGCCCAAATCTAGGACCTGGGCTCTCCCTACCCTGCAATTTACCCCTATTGCACTGTTGATGGGGACGGAGGGGGGAGAGGGGGGGTGACAAGAGAAATGAAGCAGTCACTCAGCGGTCTGTCTTGAGGTAAAGGAGGAGAAGAAGGGAAGGCCAAAAAACGAGACAGGAGCAGAGGAAAGAAGAGCAGAGTTTATATGTTTCTCTGTTCAAATAATTCCATTCAAATATGCTAAACCACTGGGACATCTCTGTTTAATCAACTACGGTTTGCATGTATAGGCAGCATTATCAGGACAGATTGAAGGATGATATTCCTGTGGTGGAAGCCCTTCATGCTTTTCCAATACTTCAGTCTCTGTGATTTCACATCTGTGGATGGGCACTTTATTTTGCGTGTTGCTAAAAGAGTACCTTTCTGTCCTTTACAATTCTTGTCTTAGATGTAGCCTACCTGAAGGTGAGAAGGGGTGGAGGACCCAAACATAATCTGAAAATTGAGAAGCATTTACACAGCACCGCCAGACCAAAAGAGGACAGCAAACCTGATAATCATCTAAACCTCAAAAGTGGCAATCTGAGCCACTAAGTCTGGGTTTTGTGGCGAGGGCAAAGAGGACAAAATCGGGAGATTTCCACTGTTACCATCTGATAAAACAGTTCAAACTGCCCTCTAACCCAATTTATCTTCAGCATCCCAAACTCAGAAGTTAACCTTTAAGTGTTATAATATTATACCTAAACCAACTGCAGTTCAATTTAGGCAAACAAAAGGCCAGTGATTTCCAGGCATTCATCTTTTAAACAGTTTCTCTGTTTCTAGACCAAATCTGCTAGAGGGTTAGAGGGGTTAAGACTAAGCATTAACCCAACCTCGACTGAGCTGGTACATGCCTTTGGGCGTACAGCCCACGCACGCACGCACACTTAAATTGCTTCCTTATGCTGTCAAATCAGTCTATTGCGCGCGAGATGGCGCTGTGGAACAAGATGGAACGTCTTTGAAAAAGCAAACACTGGAGAGCCAGTGGTCGAGAACGTAAAATGTGGTCGAGCGAGCAGAGGACGGTTTCCTTCGAGCGCACAGGCAGCGGGAGCGCGCACATTGAACACGTTGCAGGTGTGACTGAGGGAGCACAACATCATTGCCACACGCAAACTATTAAATTCGAGAGCAGAGATTTTTGTTTTGCAGAGATACTTAATACATATCAAGACTTAGAAGTTACTGCGCTCTAATAAATACATCGCATCCCCACATGAATTTATCTAGACAACAAAAAAACTAATCTTGCTCTTGCAACTGCAATCTTTAACTATAATTTTATTACAGGTCAAAATTCTAGCCAATGAGCATGGTCGTCATTAGTGAACACAGCCACAAAGGAATCATTATTATGGCTAAACCCAGTTTACTTCAAAAATGTATATTTTTTAAATCTGATTTTAAACACAACCCTAACAACACTAGTAACCTTATGCCTAACCCTAACGTTTAATCAAGACCAAAAAGCTAAATGTAGTTTTCTTATTTATTTTTTTACCATTAAAGCCAATTTTACTTTGTGGTTGTGTTATCTAGTGGAAACCGGATTTTGACGGTGAAAGGCAAGGGGATGGTGAAGTAGGAACGATGTTTGACAATAAGAAGGTAAGTGCAAACGTTTTTCAGTAGAGAACCTAACTATGATTTCAATATTGAAATGCAAGTAGTTGGCTAGTTATTTGGTTTTCTGTTATTAAAGAAGGCTATTGATTAGGCAGCCGATGTTAGCGTCAGGTAGCAGCTCGCTAGCATAGTTAACGTTAAACCACATAAATTACTAGTATCTTTGGATTTTACTAAGAGTATTGTAGCTAGCGAGCTACGTTAACGAGGGGTTAGTATGGAAGGAGAAATGTGAAGACCTGCATGACTGGGAGGGAGAGGCAGGGAAGACCCTCACTGCATCCTTTTTTGTTTTTTATTTTACCACACCAGGTAAGTTGACTGAGAACACATTGTAATTTACAGCAACGACATGGGGAATAGTTACAGGGGAGATGAATGAGCCAATTGTAAGCTGGGTATGATTAGGTTACCGTGATGGTTTGAGGGCCAAATTGGGAATTTAGCCAGGACTCCAGGGTAAACATCCCTACTCTTACGATAAGTGGCCTCTTTAGTAACCACAGGGAGTCAGGACACCTGTTTAACGTCCCATCCGAAAGACGGCACCCTGCACAAGGCAATGTCCCCAATCACTGCCCTGTGGCATTGGGATGTTTTTTTAGACCAGAGGAAAGAGTGCTTCCTACTGGCCCTCCATTACCACTTCCAGCAGCATCTGGTCTCCCATCTAGGGACCAACCCTACTTCGCTTCAGAAGCAAGCCAGCAGTGGGATGCAGGGTGGTATGCTGCTGGCTATCCTTTGAGATAGTCTATTTCAAATACATATTTGATTACTTTTACTCTGGCAATTTTTGTGCAGTTACAATAAAATAGAATTACCTCTAACCATTCGCTCGCTCGCTACAGGCCCACGTTCACTATGTGGTGGGGAACACTGGAGGTTGGTGGCACCTTAATTGGGGAGAACGGGCTCCTGGTAATGGCTGGAGCGGAATAAGTGGAACGTTATCAAATACATTTAACATGGTTTCCATGTGTTTGATGCCATTACATTCGCGCCATTCCAGCCATTATTATGAGCCGTCCTCCCCTTATCAGCCTCCATTGGTGGGAAAGTTGTTCTCTGCTTAGCTGACATTGATAGGAGATACAGGAGTCCACTCTGTTCCAATTACATTGGCTCTAATCTATGCACAGCACTCTGGTGACTTCCTGCATGTAACCATGACTTCTATCAATCACCCCGGTAACTTAATCATTAGTGGTATTGAGAGTTTAACCATTAGTGGTATTGAGAGTTTAATCATTAGTGGTACTTTGACACTGTATGGAGTAGAGGTCGACCAATTCATCGGAATGGCCGATTAATTAGGGCCGATTTCAAATTTTCATAACAATCGGAAATCGGTCATTTTGGACGCTGATTTATTTATTATTATTATTTTAAATGATTTAATCTTTATTTAATCTTTATTTAACTAGGCAAGTAAGTTAAGAACACATTCTTATTTTAAATGACTGCCTAGGAACGGTGGGTTAACTGCCTTGTTCAGGGGCAGAATGACAGATTTTTACCTTGTCTTGTCAGGGATTCAATCTTGCAACCTTACGGTTAATTAGTCCAACGCTCTAACCACCTGCCTCACAAGGCAGTAACCACCTGCCTTACGTGAATGCAGTAAGAAGCCAGGGTAAGTTGCTAACTAGCATTAAACTTAATCAATCATAATCACTAGTTAACTACACATGGTTGATGATATTGCTAGTTTATCTAGCGTGTCCTGCGCTGCATATAATCGATGCAGTGCGCATTCGCGAAAAAGGACTGTCGTTGCTCCAACGTGTACCTAACCATAAACACCAATGCCTTTCTTAATATCAATACACAGAAGTATATATTTTTAAACCTGCATATTTAGCTAAAATAAATCCAGGTTAGCAGGCAATATTAACCAGGTGAAATTGTCACTTCTCTTGTGTTCATTGCATGCAGAGTCAGGGTATATGCAACAGTTTGGGCCGCCTGGCTCATTGCGAACTAATTTGCCAGAATTTTACGTAATTATGACATAACATTGAAGGTTGTGCAATGTAACAGGAATATTGAATATTATGGATGCCACCCGTTAGATAAAATACGGAACGGTTCCGTATTTCACTGAAAGAATAAACGTCTTGTTTTCGAGATGATAATTTCCGGATTTTACCATATTAATGACCTAAGGCACGTATTTCTGTGTGTTATTATGTTATAACTAAGTCTATGATTTGATAGAGCAGTCTGACTGAGCGATGGTAGGCACCAGCAGGCTCAAAAGCATTCATTCAAACAGCACTTTTGTGCATTTTTGCCAGCAGTGCTGCTGTTTATGACGTCAAGCCTATCAACTCCCGAGATTAGGCTGGTGTAACGATGTGATATGAAATGGCTAGCTAGTTAGCACACTAATAGCGTTTCAAACGTCACTCGCTTTGAGACTTCTAGTAGTTGTTCCCCTTGCTCTGCATGGGTAACGCTGCTTCGAGGGTGGCTGTTGTTGTGTTCCTGGTTCGAGCCCAGGTAGGAGCGAGGAGAGGGACGGAAGCTATACTGTTACACTGGCAATACTAAAGTGCCTATAAGAACAACCAAAGGTTTATGAAATACAAATGGTATAGAGGGAAATAGTCCTATAATTCCTATAATAACTACAACCTAAAACTTCTAACCTGGGAATATTGAAGACTCATGTTAAAAGGAACCACCAGCTTTCATATGTTCTCATTTTCTGAACAAGGAACTGAAACATTAGCTTTCTTACATGGCACATATTGCACTTTTACTTTCTTCTCCAACACTTTGTTTTTCCATTATTTAAACCAAATTGAACATGTTTCATTATTTATTTGAGGCTAAATTGATTTTATTGATGTATTATATTAAGTTAAAATAAGTGTTCATTCAGTATAATTGTCATTATTACAAATATATTTTAAAAACCGGACGATTAATCGGTTTCGGCTTTTTTTGTCCTCCAATAATTGGTATCGGCGTTGAAAAATCATAATCGGTCGACCTCTAGTATGGAGGTATCATTATTAGGACATTTTTCACAGAGACGCCATTTTATTGACTTTGACCAACTGCTGTCTATTTGGTTAGAAAGATGGTTCTATACTGAATGTGTACAAGTTGGTAAGGGACAAAGTGACTCTCTATAGGAGGATGGCCTCCACAACAAGTGTTGGGCATGAAATGACAGCAGGCTGTTGAACACTGAGCTATACTGACTGACGAGTGGCGTGGATTGGTACAGCTCACCTCAGTCCCACAAAGTATGTTATCACTTATTTGGTTAAATGATTATCCATATTTGCCTCTTGATACAGCAGCAGTCTTTAAATGTACTTTTATCTTGAATGCAACACTTGGATGTTAACTTTTCAATTCCAATTGAACGCTATTTGCACCATCGAGAGCATCCTGACTGGTTGCATCACCGCCTGGTATGGCAACTGGCTCGGCCTCCGACCGCAAGGCACTACAGAGGGCTGTGGGTACGGCCCAGTACATCACTGGGGCCAAGCTTCCTGCCATCCAGGACCTCTATACCAGGCGGTGTCAGAGGAAGGCCCTAAAAATTGTCAAAGATTCCAGCCACCTTAGTCATAGACTGTTCTCTCTGTTACCGCATGGCAAACGGTACAGGAGTGCCAAGTCTAGGTCCAAAAGGCTTCTAAACAGATTCTACCACCAAGCTATAAGACTCCTGAACAGATAACCAAATGGCTACCTGGACTATTTGCGTTGACCCCCCCCCCATTTTCACGCTGCTGCTACTATTTATTATCTTTGCATAGTCACTTTACCTATGCCTACATGTACATATTACCTCAATTACCTCAACTAACCTGTACCCCGCACATTGACTCTGTACTGGTACCCCCTGTATATAGCCACGTTACTGTTATTTTATTGTTGCTTTTTAATTTATTTTAATTTATTTGTGTACTTCAGTATATTTAGTAAATGTTCTCAACGCTTATTTTTCTTCCCTGCATTGTTGGTTAAAGGGCTGTGTGTGCAGAGAACACGTATGTCTGACAAGGTGGAGTCAGGCTTTTACTTCATCACCCTGGACCACTACACCTATGAGGCAGAGGATGCCAAGTTTGGACCTGTGAGCCACCTTTGACCTTGACATAACTTTCTTCTAAGGCTTTTGGGGTCATGGGTGTTCCCTAACTCATCTTGTGCCTTACACATCTCCGCACATATGCAGCCCCCATCTGCCCCAATGGCTTGTACCTGTTGTGTTGGCGTAGTTACCAAACCAGTGGGAGGATGTGTTGACAGTGATTTGTTCCAGTGTGATCCTCAAGCTTTCGCTGTGCCAACACCATGCCTGGCGACAACCAGATGATATTCCTCCACCCTGGATCACAGTGGACACACTCCTAATCTCTCTGTGTATGTTTGTTGCACATGAGAGCGTGCGTAATGGGTCTATATATGCAAATTTGTGTGTAGTGGAGGATATATACGTTTATGTATATGAGTCTATTCAGTATGTATACCTCCTGAATTAAAGGCCTCACTTTGCTTGTGTGTGATTTAGTGCAGTGTTTTGTGACCACTCTCTCACACTCACCTCAGATATGTGGTGCACCCCAGACCTGTGTTTCGAGGCAGGGATGGACTAGACCAGGGCTTTCAAACCCTCTTCCTGGAGTTCTACTATCCTGTAGGTTTTCAGTCCAACCCTAATTTAGCGTATCTGATTCAGCTAGTTAAGGTCTTGTTGAGCAGCTTATTAGTAGAATCAGGTGTGTTAAATTAGGGTCAGACTGAAAACCCACAGGACTATAGATATCCAGGAAGAATGTTGGACAGCCCTGGACTAGACTGTTTGTCTGAGCTTGCACCTCTACTCGGCACTCAGCGATGTCCAGTCCCTGTACACACTCATCGACTCGGTTAGTTGCCACACACTGTTAAACACCTAGACCCAACTGAGACTTTTGCGTAAAACATGCATTGTCATTTTAAGGTGTGATTCAGCCCTAGAACTCCATACTACATTTAATTAGATCTGTGTCTTTCTGTACTCAATAGATTGAGCTGATGCCCCACTCTAAGAACCTGAGGCCTTATTTATAAACGTTGCATGAATTTAAAATCAAATCACATTTCTTAGCCATATGCCCCAAATACAACAGGTCAGTGAAATGCTTACTTACCAGCCCTAAACCAACAATGCAGTTTCAAAAAGTATGGATAATAAGAGACAAAATAAAGACAAATAACAATAGTGAGATTATATACAGGGGCGTACCGGTTAGTTGAGGTAGTATGTACATGTAGGTAGAGTTATTAAAGTGGCTATGCATAGATGACAACACAGTAGCAGTGTTGTAAAGTGGGGGGGGGCACTGCAAATTGGAGGTCGACCGATTCTGATTTTTCAACGCCGATACCGATTATTGGAGGACCAAAAAAGCCAATACCGATTAATCGGACGATTTTTATTTATTTTATTTGTAATGACAATTACAACAATATGTAATTAACACTTATTTTAACTTAATATAAAACATCAATAAATTCAATTTAGCCTCAAATAAATAATGAAACATTCAATTTGGTTTAAATAATGCAAAAACAAAGTGTTGGAGAAGTAAGTAATATGTGCCATGTAAAAATGTGTGCCATGTAAAAAGCTAACATTTAAGTTCCTTGCTCAGAACATGAGAACATATGAAAGTTGGTGGTTCCTTTTTACATGAGACTTCAATATTCCAAGGTAAGACATTTTAGGTTGTTAATATAGTATTTATACGACTATTTCTCTCTATACCAGTTGTATTTCATATACCTTTGACTATTGGATGTTCTTATAGGCACTATAGTATTGCCAGTGTAACAGTATAGCTTTTTAAAAAATCTTTCCTCGATTCCTGGCATAATTTCATTGGTTCCTAAAACCCCATCAGAGGAGAGGATCGAAGTTTCCTCCCCTCAAACCTCCAATGGGTTTTGAGAAGGACGTGAGTAGAGAGGAAGTGAGTAATTGCGACAGAGCTCATGTCTTTGTTTTATGTGAAATTTTCTGTTGAATGATACATTTTCTGTTGGCACATATCTATGTTCTAATTGTGCTCTTTCCACATGGCTCTGGTAACATGTGATCTGATGAGACTCCCTATGCGATTTGACTCCTGTACTACTGTCTGTACTGAACCTCCAATGTCAAATAGGAATATTTTGACACTAATTTGATAGACAATGGTGTTCCTAATCAGACCATTACTATAAACAAATCTGTTTTCCTAAGTTAAATGTATGGTGAATGCATGTCGTTGCTTTGTCCTCAGTCCTCTTTGAATGCTGTGTGTACCATGACATGTTAAACTCACGTTAATTGGATAATCAATCTTTTCAGTTTACATTCTACTATTTGGCACTGATTATTTACTGTTAACATAGCAGGTTCTGCCATTTGTGTCTCCATACAATTCAAAACCCCATATTCTGTGTGTGTGTGTGTGTGTGTGTGTGTGTGTGTGTGTGTGTGCTGAATAAATACCTTAAATATTGGATCGTGCCTTCATCTAAATTCCTGCACTCTTACCTACCCCACTAGTCCTTCCTTTCTTTCAAATGTTATCATTGTGCAATTATTAGCTGTTTACACTACCCACATGTTATTCCCAACACAATGTAGTCATTATATTTAGCTGTATGAAAGGATGGCCAGGACTTAGTGTATGATGAATGAACTTGTTAGACCACATCCACATTATGCCCGTAATAAGACTAACAAGTAATTAGCTAGCTAAATTTAGCAAGTAGATTCCACTAAACTCAAGGTACAGTATAGCCGAAGACAACAGGTTTAGACGTTACAGTGAAATGTTTACTTACAAGCCCTTAACCAACAATGCAGTTAAGAAAAATATGTTTTTTAGTAAGTAGTTACTAAATAAACTGACGTAAACAAAAAATGGAAAAAATAATATAGAACAATTTAATAATTCAAGCGCAACAATAAAATAACAGCAACCTGGATTTATACAGGGGGTACTGGTACAGTGTCAATGTGCGGGGGCACTGGTTAGTTGAGGTTGTATTAATATGTACATGTAGGTAGAGGTAAAGTGACTATACAAAGATAATAAACAGAGAGTAACAGCAGCGTGAAAATGGAGGGGGGTCAATGCAGATAGTCCGGGTAGTCATTTGGTTAGCAGTTCAGGAGTCTTATGGCTTGGGGGAAGAAGCTGTTAAGAAGCCTTTTGGACCTAGACTTGGCGCTCCAGTACTGCTTGCCGTGTGGTAGCAGAGAGGACAGTATGACTAGGGTGACTGGAGTCTTTGGCAACTTTTAGGGCCTTCCTCCTTTCTCTGACACCACCTGGTATTGAGGTCCTGGATGGCAGGAAGCTTGGCCCCAGTGAGGTACAGGGCCGTACGCACTACCCTCTGTAGTGCCTTGCGGTCGGAGGCCGAGCAGTTGCCATACCAGGCGGTGATGCAACCAGTCAGGAAGCTCTTGATGGTGCAGCTGTAGAACTATGAGTACCTATGCCAAATATTTCAATTCTCCTGAGGTGGAATAGGCGTTGGCGTCCCCTCTTCACAACTGTCTTGGTGTGTTTGGACTATGACAGTTCGTTGGTGATGTGGACACCAAGGAACTTGAAACTCTCAACATGCAGCCCTGTCGATGAGAATGGGGGCGCGCTCTGCCCTCCTTTTCATGTAGTCCACGATCATCTCCTTTTTCTTGATCACATTGAGGGAGAGGTTTATATCCTTGGCACCACACTGCCAGGTCTCTGACCTCCTCCCTATAGGCTGTCTCATTGTTGTCGGTGATCAGGCCTACCACTGTTGTGTCGTCGGCAAACTTAATGATGGTGTTGGAGTCGTGCTTGGCCATGCAGTCATGGGTGACCAGGGAGTACAGGAGGGGACTGAGCACTCACCCCTGAGGGGCCCCAGTGTTGAGGATCAGCGTGGCAGATGTGTCAGGGAGGCCAGGATCTAGTTACAGGGGGAGGTGTTTAATCCCAGGATCGTTAGCTTAGTGATGAGCTTTGAGGGCACTATGGTGTTGAACGCTGAGCTGTAGTCAGTGAATAGCATACTCACATAGGTATTCCTTTTGTCCAGGTGGGAAAGGGCAGTGTGGAGTGTGATTGAGATTGCGTCCTCTGTTGATCTGTTGGGGCGGTGTTGATGTGAGCCATGACCAGCCTTTCAAAGCATTTCATGACTACAGAAGTGAGTGCTACCGGTCTGTAGTCATTTAGGCAGGTTACCTTGGTGTTCTTGGGCACAGGGACTATGGTGGTCTGCTTGAAACATGTTGGTATTACAGACTCGGTCAGGGACAGGTGGAAAATGTCAGTGAAGACACTTGCCAGTTGATCAGCGCATGTTCTGAGATCAGTGCATGTCCTGGTAATCCGCCTGGCCCTGCGGCCTTGTGAATGTTGGCCTGTTTAAAGGTCTTACTCACATCGGCTCATGGAAGTAATTTAGCCCATCTGGTAGGCTTGTGTCACTGGGCAGCTCACGGCTGTGCTTCCCTTTTGTAATTCGTATTAGTTTGCAAGCCCATCCGACAAGCGTCAGAGCCGATGTAGTACGATTCAATCTTAGTCCTGTATTGAAGCTTTGCCTGTTTGATGGTTCGTCGGAGGGCATAGTGGGGTTTCTTATAAGCTTCTGGATTAGAGTCCTTCTCCTTGAAAGCTGCAGCTCTACCCTTTAGCTCAGTGCGGATGTTGCCTGTAATCTATGGCTTTTGGCTGTGGTTTGTACGTACGGTCACTGTGGGGACGATGTCAACGATGCACTTATTGATGAAGCCAGTGATTGATGTGGTGTACTCCTCAATGCCATAGGAAGAATCCCGGAACATTCTAGTCTGTGCTAGCAAAACAGTTCTGTAGCTTAGCATCTACGTCATCTGACCACTTCCGTATTGAGTGAGTCACTAGTACTACCTGCTTTAGTTTTTGCTTGTAAGCAGGAATCAGGAGGATAGAGTCATGGTCAGATTTGCCAAATGGAGGGAGAGGGAGGGCTTTGTACGGGTCTCTGTGTGTGGAGTAAAGGTGGTCTAGAGTTTTTTTTTTCTGGTTGCACATGTAACATGCTGGTAGAAATTAGGTAAAATGGATTTAAGTTTCCCAGTAGGGGGGTCCCAAGTCACTAGGAGCGCCGCCACTGGATTAGCAATTTCGTATTTGCTTATGGCCTTATACAGCTCGTTGAGTGTTGTCTTCCCTGCCAGCATCGGTTTGTGGTTGTAAATAGACAGCTACAAAAAATATAAACTCTCTTGGTAAATAGTGTGGTCTACAGCTTATCATGAAATACTCTACCGCAGGCGAGTAAAACCTCAAGACTTCATTAATATTACATTTCGTGCACCAGCCTTTAATGACAAAGACACAGACCGCCACCTTGTTTTACTGGAGGCAGCTGTTCTTGCCGATGCACAGAAAACCCAGCCAGCTGTATGTTATCCATGTCGTCGAGCCTGTAAAACAGCAGCCATCTCCTCCGGTGCCATTATTATATTGCTTATGTATGAAGTGTTAGCAGTTGATGTTATTCTTCAATAACACAGACCCCAAAGCAAATCAAGGGGAGAAAAATAGGTTTATTCAAAGAGGACAAATCATGGATGTTATGTTGGGAAGTAGATGGTTCATTCTCCCCTGTCCTCAGTGATTCTCTCCACAGAACAAAGGGACATGATATAGTTTTATAACCCAACCCTAGTGTCACGTTCTGACCTTAGTTCCTTTTTTATGTATTTGTGTTAGGTTGGTCAGGGTGTGAGTTGGGGTGGGTAGTCTATGTCCTTTTTCTATGTTGTTATATTTCTATGTGTTTGGCCTAGTATGGTTCTCAATCAGAGGCAGGTGTCGCTCGTTGTCTCTGATTGAGAATCATACTTAGGTAGCCTGTTTTCCCCATTTTGGTTGTGGGTGTTTGTTTTCTGTTTTGTGTCTGCACCAGACAGAACTGTTTCGGGTTCATTTCAGTCTCTTGTTGTTTTTGTCATTCAGTGTTCTGTTCTATTAAATAATCATGAACACTTACCACGCTGTGCTTTGGTCCTCACCTTCTTCCACCAACGAAGACCGTTACACCTAGCCTGTGGTTGACCAATTAGAATTCCTTGCAATAAAACTGGGTCAATGGCCAAATAACAAGTATCCTATTTCAGGCTCAATGTATAAACAATTTGGACGAATGAGAACTTGCCATGTAGCTTTGAGTCCCGGACTGAAATTCCTCCCATGTCTCTGACCCATTGACCATTAATCCCCTATTACAGAAAAAACACTATTTCCATTGATCGTTAGTACTCTATTGACTTTTAGTCCTCTGCGTTGTGTATTTATCTTCAAAATATTCTTACAGAAGTTTAAGCTGGGTTTTGCAAGTCATTTGGCGCATACTGTTCAAGCCGGCTAGCAAGCTAAAGAAGTGGCTCTGAACCGCATCTGTTCGACATCATGCACCCAAGAAAACTCAACCACACAACACAACACTGGCCAAGGGAAAGCATTTGTTAGTCTGTCCATCACTCCAGTGTAATGTTTCCAGACATGCCCCTCTCTATAAGCTCGCCCCCCACTCGCCTGAAATCCAATCGACAAAAAAGAGAAATTGAAACATAAAGGTGCCAAGACTTGAGAGAGCAAGTTGAGAAATTGAGAGTGAAAACTTGACAAAGACGTGATTATTGTTGGTGGACAAAAAAAGGTTTTACACATTTCAACCATGTTT
Organism: Oncorhynchus tshawytscha; assembly: GCF_018296145.1. Classification (NCBI taxonomy): domain Eukaryota; kingdom Metazoa; phylum Chordata; class Actinopteri; order Salmoniformes; family Salmonidae; genus Oncorhynchus; species Oncorhynchus tshawytscha. Next base: position 21,400,960 of record NC_056448.1, on the reverse strand, counting down.
CTTTGCTTAAGGTTCTATATTTTTTTTATTCAGCCATTTTTCTTTTTGGTCTGCGGCAATGATGGTTCTTCTCGCCCAAAGTCACACTTGCAAGCTCAAGTTTGGTCTGTCCACTCGCGGGACACATCCTCTGCGCTCTCGAATAATCTTGTAGACAATGCCATCTCGCGCACACTGGACTTTAGAAGCCGATTTGACACGATACTTCTTGCTTTGCATGCTTCTCTGATCAAGAATCAAACACTGTGAGCAGCATGGATTAAAAATACAAATCAACACAATCTCACGCAGACGCACACACTTCAGAATTGTGTTTTTTTTTTATTAAACGAGTCCTACATTCTTGGAACAATAACGGTTTAAGTTGGTCTGATAGCAATCTAACTAGTCCGAAAAAACAACAAGATATAAAATATTTTAATTTTAATTAAACCATTTAATCATCACAATAAAGTTCTCTACAAATCCTCTGTACAACATGATCTGCCACATAGTGGAGAGGTCAGAGCTCAGACAAGGGTTGACAGGTGTACACATCTTACATACATCATTGAATGTTTTGTTGTTGTTGAGAACTGACAACATTCTTGACAAACATTTCCATCCAACACCTTCTTGACCCCACTCCCCAAGACATTCAAATAAATTACACATTGTCTGTCAACTATTCAATCCTTCCAGGCATCTTTTGTGCAAACACTGTGGCCTATTCCCCCAACAAACACAATATGTACTAGTTATTTACCCCCGTCAAACCTCACACTCTTACCATTTCTGTGGAGAAGATAAGCTCTGATCTTTTGTGAAGCCAAGGGGGAGAAAAGTGGGCTTCCCATTTTCCAATTTCTACCTGCCACTCTGCGCCAGAGGCGGAGTGTGTTAGCGAGTCAATTTGCCAGTCCGGTTATTGTTAGGAGTAGAATGGCAGTGCGGAGGCAGCTGGGGCCACTGGAGGAATGAGTGACATGCTGTCTGACATAGTACAGGGCCACAAACATCTTGGCCCCTTACAGCCCCTAAACATGCTGTAGTGACACCGGTAGAGTAGCAATAAGGGAGGTTTCTGAGAAGTTTTCTTGATGGAGAGAGGGGAATTAGAAGTCATGCAGAGGAGTGGACGATTGCCAAGATGGAGTGTGTATCCGTGAACGATTGTGTGTCTTTGTGTGAGCGAGCGAGAGCATGCGTGGCTGCAAAAAGAGAAATGTGAGGGCTGTCTGCATTTAAGTGAATGCAGGTCAAACCGAGTCTCAGTTTACAGGCAAACCAGAAACACATTTCCTATGAAAGGAAAGAGAGGCACATAATGTTGTTTATTCATTGTGTCCTCCATGACACCTTTATTCAAGTGAAATAGCAAGTTTCCCATTTTAGCACTGAGATAAAAATGACTGAATTGCCTGAAAGCACTAGTGTGGCAGAAAGCTTTACAAATGGAAATGACATGACTGTTAGCATTTATGGAGTAGGTACTGTGTGACTTTGTGCTAGCTTATCTGTGAATGCATTAGGGATGTACACGGTTATTCGAATATCCAAAGGGACATTGGTATTTTACCTTTTTGTGAGACGCAAAAAAATATATTTTAACCCTGAAATGGCTTTTTCTAAATTAAATTAAAATATCAAGGATATTCCATGACATTTCAATTTTTTTATTTAATAAAACGACAAACTTTTTTCAATGTAGTTTTGATGATGTGCGCAGACTTCACGTGTGTAGCTTGTTGTTTATGTTGGCCAATCAAAATGGCTCAATGTGTAGAAAGTGGAGTGAGAGTTCACTAATGCAATACAAGATGGAATAACATTATGGAATTAAAAGTTATCGAAATGGGAAGTAGCCTACCAGGAGGAACCAACAAGTAGGCTGTTTTATCTGAATGGGGTTGGGAGAAAGTGCAGCATGTTGCCTCAATTAGCCTAGCTAGCTAGATTCTCTAGGCTACTCCAGTCAAGACAGGCACGGTTATATGGGATGATAGATAACATTGCGGCTGCTACAAGTTAGCTAGTCTTGGCTGTAGCCGAGTTGCCTCGGCTAACGTTACTTTAGCTCTCTCTCCCTCTGTGTGCTCAGCTCGCTCCCATCTCACACATACCTGCCCCTCCGCAGCTGCAGCAGTAGACTTTGAGCATCTCTCCCTCGCACAGCAATGCTAAGGTTATTTATTCAATACACCTTTATTTATCATCATTGCCTTACCTCTGGACTTCATCCCGATGAAGCAATTCTCCACGATGTCGATCCTCCCAACTCCATGCCTCCCTCTGAGACCACAATGGAACCATTTGTTAGCAAACTTTCTCACTAAGTACAGTAGTCATTTCTGTATTCTCGCCTGAATGCACCCACACTTTGCTTAAAACACTGCAGTAAGACAGTAAAGGAATCGCAATCTCATTGTAAATTAAGAGTAAAACAGAGGTAAAAGAAAGTCAGACTCACCCCATCTCATTGAGGTAGGAGAAAGTCAGACTCACCCCATCTCATTGAGGTAGGAGAAAGTCAGACTCACCCCATCTCATTGAGGTAGGAGAAAGTCAGACTCACCCCATCTCATTGAGGTAGGAGAAAGTCAGACTCACCCCATCTCATTGAGGTAGGAGAAAGTCAGACTCACCCCATCTCATTGAGGTAGGAGAAGAGGTCCAGCAGTGTGTCCTTGGACTTGCCCTCCTTGAAGTGGGTCACCTTGATGGGAACACCTTGATGGGAACACCTTGAAGTGGGTCACCTGTATGGGAACACCTTGATGGGAACACCTTGATGGGAACACCTGTATGGGTTGGATTGGAAGTCAGACAGTCAGTCACGGTATCAGAGACATAATGCTGTACTACATAGGGCTGGCACAAATATCGTATAACTGACAATAATGGACAATAACCGTGAACTGAAAAGAATAATTGTCTTAGACAGGGCCTTTAGAAAGTATCCACACCCCTTGACTTTCTCCACATTTTGTTGTGTTACAGCAGGAATTTAAAATGGATCAGTTTGAGATTTGTTTTGGTACTGGCCTACACACAATATCTCAATGTCAAAGTGAAATTGTTTTTCAACATTTTTACAAATTAATAAAAAATGAAAAGCTGATGTCTTGAAAAAGGGAATTGCTTTGCCACATGATGAGTACAAAGTCACAATCAGTTGCATGGACTCTGTGTGCAATAATAGTGTTAACATAATTTTTGAATGACTACCTCATCTCTCTACCCTACACATATAATTATCTGTAAGGTCCCTCAGATGAGAAGTGAATTTCAGACATTGATTCAACCACAAAGACAAATGGCACCTATTGGTAAATTGGTAAAAATGTAAAAAAGCAGACATTGAATATTTCTTTGAGTGAGCATGGTTAAGTTATTAATTACACTTTGAATGTTGAATCAATACACCCATTCATGTGGCAAAACAATTCCCTTTTTGTCCTGAATATGAAGTGTTATGTTTGGGGCAAATCCAATACAACACATTTCTGAGTACCACTCGCCATATTTTCAAGCATTTTCAAGGCTGTATCATGTTATTGGTATTATTTTAATCGTTAAGGACTGGGGAGTTTTTCAGTATAAAAAAGAAACGGAATGGAGCTAAGCACAGGCAAAATCCTAGAGGAAAACCTGGTTGTCTGCTTTCCACCAGACACTGGGCGATTAAGTCAAAGGCCAAATCTACACTGGAGTTGCTTACCAAAGAAGACAGTGAATGTTCCTGAGTGGCAGAGTTACAGTTTTGACTTAAATCTACTTAAATCTATGCTAAGACCTGAAAATGGTTGTCTAGCCAATGATCAACAACCAAATTTGATAGAGCCTGAAGAATCGTGAAAATAATAAAAAATAATTGCACAATCCAGGTGTGGAAAGCTCTGAGAGACTTACCCAGAGACTCACAGCTGTAATATCTGCCAAAGGTGCTTCTACAATGTATTGACTCAGGGGTGTGAATACTTATGTAAATTTGATATTTTTCCACTTAATTTTCAATTACATTTGCAAAAATGTCAAAAAAGATATTTTCACTGACATGAGATATTGATTGCAGATGGTTGAGACAAGTTATCCATTTTAAATTTAGACTAACACAGCATGTGGCATAAGTCAAGGGGTATGAATTCTTTCTTAAAGCACTTTAGGAGAAGGGAGTATAACATTATATTCAAGTAGATAGTTTACCCAATAGCAGTTTTTTGTTTTTACATGAAGTTGGTGATCATTTTACGAGCAGAATGGCAATGGTCAGGAGGAGAAGCTTCATTTTCCAAACGCTCTAAACAGTCAAAATCAGTTGTCACTAAAGCTGTGTTTTATTAATTACTAATGTTATCAATCATTTTCAAAGAAGCATTTGATGCATTACAAGTTCAAAAAGGACAATGTCCATTTGCATGACAATGAACCATTACCCCAAATGTAATAATCCTAAGAACCCTATTACAGTAAGGGAATTCATCTGAACAATACTGTTCTCTGACAGTTTCAGATCTGATCCTGTCACATTCAGCACTTGGACTCAAAGCTCATTTTGTATTTGGACTTGGGCTGTATTTGGGCTAGAGTTAAACTAGTTTCCAATATATTGCACTTGGATGGATCTGATAATCAATTTATATGGGCAAAATTGTCATTACATTTCCATGTACACCTACTAGTTTAATGTTCACTAAAAACAAACTGTGAAGAGACTGATACCCAGGCACTGAACACAGTTCGAGGGAAATGAAAGTGGAAGTGGAAAAAGGAAGATTTGGATGTGGGGGAATGTGGAGGAAGGAGTGAGGTGAGGGGAAGGGTGTTAATGGTAGAATACTCCAATGGGATGTGGTGAGAAGTACTAATACATTCAAAAGCCCTGGTCTTTTGAAAGCTGTGAATTTGCAGGCGGGCCCTTTCCTAATTGAATTACACACCCTGGCTTTGTGTCACCCATACCTTTTCTACCAATAGCCTCGCACTGCAGAGCGTGTGTGTGTGTGTGTGTGTGTGAAACGCATGGGATATTCCATCAACCATTCCTAATGAGCGTGCGCACACACACACGCCTAGGTGCTCGCCAATCAACCCCACCACCAACCTTTTATACAAAGACACTACTAAACCGATTTATATAAATCATTGTCATTTACTTGGGGGGGACATGGAGGATAGAAGAAAAAAATATCTGCTGATGGTCACTCCTCCATCCATCCGGCGCTCATTAGCATTTAGCATACTTGCAGTTGCCAATCAAGTCCCGGCGAAAAAGCAGCACTCCTGGTTGTCTTTCAATGGGCCCCAATGTAAGCACTGTTGGAATGACATGTAAAGGACTTGACAAAATATTTTTAGACAAGGGCTTTGTCACTCGCCCATTCCCATATCGCGGGAATCCTCGGCCCCTGAGGAAAAATCGGAGCCGCAGAGTGTACACGTATAATGCTCCGACAAAGCCCCCTGATCCCCCAAATAGTTAATTATTAGATTAAAAATTCAAATAAATTAAGTGAGGGTGTGAACACTGGAGCCGGGCCCGGGCTCTCTTCCTCCTCTACTCCATCTCACGGGGTCTATCATTCACTGGGCCTTTCTTTTCCCTGCCTGCCCTTTTCTTCAGCGCTGAAGTGAACAGTGCAAAGAATAGGACAGCAGACACAGTTGTAGGAAAAATTACAGCTTTACATTTTTCCTCTCTCTTTTTCCTTTCCCCCTCTTTCAATGAAAGGAAGAGGGATAAAAAAAGAGAACTGCTGCTGAAGAAAAAAGTTTAGTGAAAATGATTTTTAATCAGTGAGAAAGCCTGGTGAAAAAAGGCTGGTGGGAGATGAAAAGATGGAGGAGAATGAAATTAAACATTCTTGCGCTGATCTTGTGAGGAGAAGTAAGCTAGAGCCTTTGTGTGAGCCACTAAAACAGCTTTTGTAATTGTCACTCAGTAAGGGGAGAGAAAATAACTATGAAAACATATTGCAAATGAGCAAAGGGCCGAGGTGAAACCAGGTGATACGATGACATCACAGTTTCATATTCCCATTACCAGTTTCATTGTTTTCTGAACCTTTTTTCAAAGGAGGATTTTAGTTGTCCATAAATTTTATCATTGCCTCACTTTTATTTTTTATTTTTTACATTTCAGATAAATCTCAAATAAACCCCACACACCTTCAGTCGCATAAAACGGCACCCAGATACATACGTAAATCACAGTTGATACCTGCACCCCCTTTATATGTTCCTCTCTGAACTGCTTCGGTGTCATAGTAACATCAACTGTCACTGGTCATCACCATAATCAGAGGCTAATGTCCTGCCATGTCCTTTGAACTCCCAGCAGGCCTCAGTGGACAGTAGCCCCATCTATGCACATTGACACTTGTAACCAGGATCTAGACTTGAGGCATATGTGGTTCTTGCCCCAGGATGGGATGTGCGTCTCTTTTCTGTGACTGTGCAAACATGTGACACTCTCATCTGTTTAGCCCTGTAGTGGCATCCAAATGGGTGTCAGTCGATTGTATTAGCTGGTTTAATGCTTCTGGACCCTCCATGCCCTCAGGCAGGCTGCTTTAGTTTAGACACAGTCAGTCCCAGAGTGTGGGGCTGGGCTGTCCTAGGTCTGGGTGGGCTACAGCAGCCCTACTTAGCAAATTGGATGTAGTCTATCACAGTGCCATCCGTTTTGTCACCAAAGCCCCATATACTACCCACCACTGCGACCTGTATTCTCTCGTTGGCTGGCCCTCTCTACATATTCATCGCCAAACCCACTGGCTCCAGGTCATCTATAAGTCTTTGCTAGATAAAGCCCCGCCTTATCTCAGCTCACAGGTCTCCATAGCAACACCCACCTGTAGCACGTGCTCCAGCAGGTATATTTCACTGGTCATCCCCAAAGCCAACACCTCCTTTGGCTGTCTTTCCTTCCAGTTATCTGCTGCCAATGACTGGAACGAATTGCAAAAATCACTGAAGCTGGAGACTTATATCTCCCTCTCTAACTTTATGCATCAGCTGTCAGAGCAGCTTACCGATCACTGTACCTGTAAATAGCACACCCAACTCTCTCATCCCCATATGTTATTGATATTGCACCCAACTCTCTCATCCCCATATGTTATTGATATTGTTCCCCTCTTTCCACTGAGATTCTCTGCCTCTAACCCTATTACAGGGGCTGAGTCACTGGCTTACTAGGGCTCTTTCATACCGTCCCTAGGAGGGGTGCGTCACCTGAGTGGGTTGAGTCACTGATGTGATCTTCCTGTCTGGGTTGACGCCCCCCCCTTGGGTTGTGCCGTGGCGGAGATCTTTGTGGGCTATACTCGGCCTTGTCTCAGGATGGTAAATTGGTGGTTGAAGATATCCCTCTAGTGGTGTGGGGGCTGTGCTTTGGCAAAGTGGGTGGGATTATATCCTTCCTGTTTGGCCCTGTCCGGGGGTGTCCTCGGATGGAGCCACAGTGTCTCCTGACCCCTCCTGTCTCAGCCTCCAGTATTTATGCTGCAGTAGTTTGTGTCGGGGGGCTAGGGTCAGTTTGTTATATCTGGAGTACTTCTCCTGTCCTATCAGGTGTCCTGTGTGAATTTAAGTCTCTCTCTCTCACTCTCACTCTCACACACACACACACACACACACAGACAGAGAGGACCTTTAACTGTTCTGCCTGTGATTATTATTATTTGACCATGCTGGTCATTTATGAACATTTGAACATGGCCATGTTCTGTTATAATCTCCACCCGGTTTTGGCCTTTCTAGGGAGTTTTTCCTAGCCACCGTGCTTCTACACCTGCATTGCTTGCTGTTTGGAGTTTTAGGCTGGGTTTCTTTACAGCACTTTGAGATATCAGCTGATGTACGAAGGGCTATATAAATTTGATTTGATTTATTTTGCTCTTTTGCACCCCAGCATCTCTACTTGCACATCATCATCTGCACATCCATCACTCCAGTGTTAATGATAAATTGTAATTATTTTGCCACCATGGCCTATTCATTGCCTTACCTCCCTAACCTTGCTACATTTGCACACACTGTACATAGATTTTTCAATTTTTTTGACTGTACGTTTGTTTATCCCATGTGTAACTCTGTGTTGTTGTTTTTGTCACATTGCTATGCTTTATCTTGGCCAGGTCGCAGTTGTAAATGAGAACTTGTTCTCAACTGGCCTACCTGGTTAAATAAAGGTAAAATAAAAATACCGCCCAAGCCTAACGCACAGCTTTTTTGAACTCCATCTCCAGCCATCTGGGCTGTTGGGGGCGTCCTCAGGGTTCTTGGTCATCAGGTACAGGTCCGCTGGCACATGGCTCTGTAATACACACAAAATAACATTCACATTTTACCGGGACATTTGATGCTCTTCATTTAACTTAGTATGTGACCATGAAAAGATTCAGTTGAGAACATAGCAGACACTGTGGGACTAAATAGACTACATGGCCAAAAGTATGTGGACACCTGCTCATCGAACATCTCATTCCAAAATCATGGGCATTAATATGAAGTTGGTCCCCCACTTTTCTGCTATAACAGTCTCCATTCTTCTGGGAAGGCTTTCCCCTAGATGTTGGAACATTGCTGCGGGGACTTGCTTCCATTCAGCCACAAGAGCATTAGTGAGTTCATGCAGGCCAGTCAAGTTCTTCCACACAGATCTCGACAAACCATTTCTGTATGGACCTCGCTTTGTGCAAGGGGCATTGTCATGCTGAAACAGGAAAGGGCCTTCCCCAAACTGATGCCACAAAGTTGGAAGCACAGAATCATATAGAATGTCATTATATAGTGTAGCATTAAGATTTCCCTTCACTAGAACTAAGGGGCCTATCCCGAACCATGAAAAACCGCCCCAGATCATTATTCCTTCTCCACCAAACCTTACAATTGGCACTATGCATTTGGGCAGGTAGCGTTCTCCTGGCATACGCCAAACCCAGATTTGTCTGTCGGACTGCCAGATGGCGAAGGGTGATTCATCACTCCAGAGTCCAATTGCTGGGAGTTTTACACCACTCCAGCCGACGCTTGGCATTGCGTATGATGATCTCAGGTTTGTGTGCAGCTGCTCTGCCATGGAAACCCATTTAATGATGCTCCCGACTAACAGTTCTTGTGCTGACGCTGCTTCCAGAGGCAGTTTGGAACTCGGTAGTGAGTGTTGCAACCGAAGACAGATGATTTTTATGCGCTTCAGCACTCAGCGGTCCCATTCTGTGAGCTTGTGTGGCCTACCACGTTGCGGCTGAGCCATTGTTGCTCCTAGACGTTTCCACTTCACAATAACAGCACTTATAGATGACCGGGGCAGCTCTAGCTACCTTTTTGGAAATGTGGCATCCTATGACAGTGCCACGAGCGCTTCAGTAGGGATCATTGTACTCCTGAAAGATGGAAACAAATACATGTTAAAATGCTGTCAGGATCTGAGGGAAAAAGACAAATCAAATGTCCTATTTTTCTCCTCTATTTGGTTTAATTTTCCCTACGTGGCCCTTCACCGCAGGGGAGGGGGAGAGAGAGCGAGAAAGAGAGTGCGAGAGAGAAGACCCAAATTCACTAAAAAGATGACACCTGCTACTATGACAGGATGTACTCAAGCGACTGCAACACTCAATATTCACCAGCTGTCTGGAAAGTCCGAATAAATCTCCCAATTCTGTCAACCAGCCTCCCCATACACTTCTCCACATCTTCTGGACTTGACTTTCTGACTGACAATTTCTCTTTTATTTATTTTCAGATGAACAGCAACAATCCACACCTCCTATCCTGAGAGCACTATGAAGTTGTAGGAGCTGTCGTTTTCCAGTTGGGGGGAGTTGGTGGATAAGGACATGAATAATCGGGCTGACACCCCAGCAAATTACCCCACATTACAACCAGATGATGGCCAATGTCCCCTGAGCTGAGGCAAATTGCAGGGGAACTATGCAAAATAACCACTGGGTGCATTTAAATGGAAACCTTTACCAGACAAAAAAAATCAGCATACAATAACTAATCTCTCTCAGCCGCAGAAAGAGATTGCACACATTTCCCGACGTGTGCAATCGCTTCTTTCCTTTTAACTAAACACCAAAATTGACTTTGAAGGCTCCCATCTCTCCCTTTTATTTTCTGCCTCAGCGCCCAAGATGACGACAAAATGAGAGGAAGGACAAGTGGGGCAGAATGACTCCACTAAAAACCAATTTAATGCATAGTCTTAAAGTGGACAGAACCAAGGAAGATGGCATCAACCAAAGACTGATTAGGCCTAGCTCTATGACCGTGGGTATGGTATCTATAGTTGTGTCGTTACTATAGTGGCCTAGAGTTTCCTTACCTACTACAGTGGTTTAAAGCCTGCACAATCCTAACCAATGAAGAGACATTGTTTCTGCCAGCTACAGTTCACTATGATAAAGATGTGTTATCCTTCTTACCTACAGAACTTTAACAGAAACAACATCACATGGAATATCAAACATGCATGCTCATGAAACGCGAGTGAATGAAATTGAGAGGGAGATAAATGGAAAGCGAGGGAATAGTTACGTGCCTAGAGATCAATGCATTTAAATTCCCACCCCCCGCAGGTGCATCTGGCCCTGAAAGAGAGGAAAAGGTAGAAATGGAGCAAGGGAAAGAGGGAGAAAAAGAGAGCGGGAGCAAATTGGTGGCAAATGGGGCATGAAGCGCTGAAATCATGTCGCTGTCCAGTCCTGCCATATTGTTGTGGAAGCATGAACTTAAAGCAAGTAAATTTCTATCTTTCCACATGTTAGCTGCCTCATTGCATTTCAATCGAGTCCAATGGGGTCCAAAGAAAAGACAGGTGGGGAGAGATGGGGGGGTAGAGGACGGCAAAAAAAAAAAAAAAAAATGGCCCACTGGTTTGGAACTGACACCTAAATAACCATGTCTCAAGTCTGGCCTTGTCTTTAAAATTGCATTTGCAAACATGGCACATTGAGATGAGAGAATGGATTACGTCTGATATTTGTGTACTATTTGTCATGTTTAACTCCCAGACCCAGCTCCATTATCTGTCTACTGCAGCTATTCCCGAACTTGGGTGGGGGTACGCCAAATTAAATGTGATTCACATTTTTTTTAAATTAACAATTTCAAACAGTCCATTTATATTTTCCAATAAGGCGTATACATTTGGGTGAGTTTTTTAAAATCGCCTGAGTAGCCTCGTTTCACTGCCAAAAACAAAATTAAACCATCTATTGTTCAATGAAAAAACAACACAAAGTCAAATACAGGTAGTCTAGTCAAATAATTAACATCCAATCACATTAACCGTTACTCTCTCGCAGGAATATCACTAACGGTCCGTTAGTGCACTTCTAACAACGCATAATCTCATACGGGAGCAGAAACCGGGTATAATACATGCAAATTACTGAATTATTACACTCTGTTCAATTTAAAAGGATCCATAGCACGCCCTGCTTAATGTATTCAAATCCCTTTACCACTTTTATCTCCCCCACCATAAATATTTCATCGTATTTAATTCCATTGATAAATTCATTGTGAACATAAATGGGACTAAACCCATGAATTAAATCAATTACACAATATTGTCATACTATACATCGCTATGCTATTGAGTTGTTTATTTCAGGCTGCATTTCTCCACAGGGTGAGCTGTGGAGAGAGAAAAGCCAGTGTTACAGTCCTGCCCCTCCACTCCCTCGCCTCCCTGACACCCCGTCCCCCGGGACGATCATCTGTCTGCCTGCCACCTTTGTCACCAGTAACAGTAAAGTACATTCTGGTGTCACGGTGAAATGGGTCCCTCGCACATTTCAGCCTGCGGCAGCGCAACCAGGGTCAATGGTCCCCCAAGAGTCTGGGGGACCCAGGAGGCTCAGCTGGGCGCTCCGCCCTTACCCTTCCCCCGGCTCCCATGAAATCGGGAATTACACAGACACTGACGACAAGTCAGTGTCTGTGTGTCCCAGGCTCTTCCCAGGCCTGGCAAGGGTGAGAAGAGACAATCAAGGAAGGATGTGGTTTGGGTCATCAAGGGTAACCTTCATGTTGCGTCATGATCCCTGAACCCCGTAAGAGATCAAACCATTTCTGTCCCACTGTGGGCATAGGGTTTGGTTTGTCTGTGCTGGAGCTAATGAAAGATATTGGGGGGACTCTGTGCTCTCCACTATGTCCACTATATATCAATGGACTCTCCTATCAGCTATTGCTTTATACAAATTACAACACAATGATAAAACAGTCATATCTATACTGTCAACAAAATTAACATGAACCAGGGATGATTAACATGAAACAGGGATGATCTTTAACCAGCAGGCAGGTTGACTTGAGAGAAGTGTTGATTACGAGAAGGACAAAGGATTGGATAGATACTGTATGGTCAATGACATAGATTAGCTGACAATATGTGAACCTAGGACCAGTGTATCCCATCCTGCTACTCTTGAGGAGCTCCCTCTTCTGATTTAGAGACAGCAGGAGGTTGTGAGAGTAACAACCGGTTTAATATGGCACTGGGGCGAATGGTGAGCTGTGTTGGGTTAAGTGCCATCAACGTCCTGTGTGATTACTCAGCCTGCTCATTCATTGACACTGTATTAGGATCAAGATCTTACCTTGGGATTTTCCAGTATTCCAGACTCGTAGCTGTTAAAACAGACAATGAGAGGGATGCTGGTGAACACATTCATTGCCTTTGTCATTCTACAGGATATAGCTAACGTGGTAGAAAATTACAAAAAAGGGCCGTCCGAACACTGAATCCCCAAAAAACATTTCCACTGCATTTCAGCCCTGCCACAAAAGGACCAGCTGACATCATGTCAGTATTTCTCATGTTAACACAGGTGTGAGTGTTGACGAGGACAAGGCTGGAGATCACTCTGTCATGCTGATTGAGTTCGAATAACAGACTGGAAGCTTCAAAAGGAGGGTGGTGCATGGATTCATTGTTCTTCCTCTGTCAACCATGTTTACCTGGGGGCGGCAGGATAGCCTAGTGGTTAGTGCGTTGGACTAGTAACCGAAAGGTTGCAAGTTCAAATCCCCAAGCTGACAAGGTACAAATCTGTCATTCTGCCCCTAAACAGGCATTTAACTCACTGTTCCTAGGCTGTCATTGAAAATAAGAATTTGTTCTTAACTGACTTGCCTATTTAAATAAAGGTAAAATAAAAATACCTGCAAGGAAACATGTGCTGTCATCATTGATTCAGCTGTGGGATCGGGCACCACCAGCTGAATCAATTTTAGGAGACGGTCTTGGCGCTTCACAACAATTGAACCGCTCTCCTTGAAGTTGTGCCCCGATCCCACAGCTGAATCAATTTTAGGAGACGGTCCTGGCGCTTCACAACAATTGAACCGCTCTCCTTGAAGTTCTTGATGATCTGACTGGCAGCAATATCCTTGCCTGTGATTTGAGTCCCTGGCGGCATAGTGTGTTACTGATGGTAGGCTTTGTTACTTTGGTCCCAGCTCTCTGCAGGTCATTCACTAGGTCCCCCCGTGTGGTTCTGGGATTTTTGTTCACCGTTCTTGTGATCATTTTGACCCCACGGGGTGAGATCTTGCGTGGAGGTCCAGATCGAGGGAGATTATCAGTGGTCTTGTATGTCTTCCATTTCCTAATAATTGCTCCCACAGTTGATTTCTTCAAACCAAGCTGCTTACCTATTGCAGATTCAGTATTCCCAGCCTGGTGCAGGTCTACACCAGTGGTGTGGCCATAGTGGAGTTTGGAGTGTGACTGTTTGAGGTTGTGGACAGGTGTCTTTTATACTGATAACAACTTCAAACAGGTGCCATTAATTCAGGTAACGAGTGGAGAACAGAGGAGCCTCTTAAAGAAGAAGTTACAGGTCTATGAGAGCCAGAAATCTTGCTTGTTTGTAGCTGACCAAATACTTATTTTCCACCATAATTTGCAAATAAATTCATTAAAAATCCTACAATGTGATTTTCTGGATTTTTTTTTCTCATTTTGTCTGTCATAGTTGAAGTGTACCTATGATGAAAATTACAGGCCTCTCATCTTTTTAAGTGGGAGAACTTGCACAATTGGTGGCTGACTAAATACTTTTTTGCCCCACTGTATGTACATGTAAGTAGAGTTATTAGTGACTATGCATAGATGATAACAGCAGAGAGTAGCAGTGGTGTAAAAGAGGGGTGGGGGCAATGCAAATAGTCTGGGTAGCCATTTGATCAGATGTCCAGGAGTCTTATGGCTTGGGGGTAGAAGCTGTTTAGAAGTCTCTTGGACCTAGACTTGGCGTTCCGGTACCGCTTGACGTGCGGTAGCAGAGAGAACAGTATGACTAGGGTGGCTGGAGTCTTTGACAATTTTTCTAGGCCTTCCTCCGACGCCGCCTGGTGCAGAGGTCCTGGATGGCAGGAAGCTACAATCAATCAATCAAATGTATTTATAAATCCCTTTTTACATCAGCTGCTGTCACAAAGTGCTGTACAGAAACCCAGCCTGAAACCCCAAACAACAAGCAATGTAGATGTAGAAGCACAGTGGCTAGGAAAAACTCCCTAGAAAGGCCAGAACCTAGGATGAAACCTAGAGAGGAACCAGGCTCTGAGGGGTGGCCAGTCCTCTTCTGGTTGTGCCGGGTGGAGATTATAACAGAACATGGCCAAGATGTTCAAACGTTCATAGATGACCAGCAGGGTCAGATAATAATAATCACAGTGGTTGTAGAGGGTGCAACAGGTCAACACCTCAGGAGTAAATTTCAGTTGGCTTTTCATAACCGATCATTCAGAGTTAGAGACAGCAGGTGCGGTAGCGAGAGAGTCCAAAACAGCAGGTCCGGGACAAGGTAGCATGTCCAGTGAACAGGTCAGGGTTGCATAGCCTCAGGCAGAACAGTTGAAACTGGAGCAGCAGTATGACCAGGTGGACTGGGGACAGCAAGGAGTCATCATGTCAGGTAGTCCTGAGGCATGGTCCTAGGGCTCAGGTCCTCCGAGAGAAGAGAGAGAGAAAGAGAGAGCATTAGAGGGAGCGTACTTAAGTTCACACAGGACACCGGATAAGACATGAGAAATACTCCAGATATAACAGACTGACCCTAGCCCCCTGACACATAAACTGTTGCAGCATATATACTGGAGGCTGAGACAGGAGGGGTCTGGAGACACTGTGACCCTGTCTGACGATACCCCCGGACAGGGCCAACCAGGCAGGATATAACCCCACCTACTTTGCCAAGGCACAGCCCCCACACCACTAGAGGGATATCTTCAACCACCAACCTACTACCCTGAGACAAGGCTGAGTATAGCCCACGAATACCTCCCCCACGAACCCGAGGGGGGTGCCAACCCGGACAGGAAGATCACGTCAGTGACAAAACCCACTCAAGTGACGCACCCCTCCTAGGGACGGCATGGAAGAACACCAGTAAGCCAGTGAGTTAGAGGCAGGGTTATGGTTAGATGCAGAGAATCTCAGTGTAGAGAGGGAAACCGGGAGGGGAACCGGCGAGGCAGAGACAGCAAGGGCGGTTAGTCGCTACAGTGCCTTTCCGTTCACCTTCACACCCCTGGGCCAGACTACACTCAATCATAGGACCTACTGAAGAGATGAGTCTTCAATAACGACTTAAAGGTGGAGACCGAGTCTGTGTCTCTCACATGGATAGGCAGGCCATTCTATAAAAATGTAGCTATATAGAAGAAAGCCCTACCTCCAGCTGTTTGCTTAGCAATTCTAGGGACAGTAAGGAAGCCTGCGTCTTGCGACCGTAGCGTATGTGTAGATATGTACGGCAGGACCAAATCGGAAAGATAGGTAGGAGCAAACGCATGCAATGCTTTGTAGGTAAGCAGTAAAACCTTGAAATCAGCCCTAGCCTTAACAGGAAGCCAGTGTAGAGAGGCTAGCACTGGAGTAATACGATAAAAAAAGTTGGTTCTCGTCAAGATTCTAGCAGCCGTGTTTAGCACTAACTGAAGTTTATTTAGTGCTTTATCCGGGTAGCTGGAAAGTAGAGCATTGCAGTAGCCTAATCTAGAAGTGACAAAAGCATGGATAATTTTTTCTGCATAATTTTTGGACAGAAAGTTACTGATTTTTGCAATGTACCAAAGATGGAAAAAAAGCTGTCCTTGAAATATTCTTGATATGTTAGTCAAAAGAGAGATCAGGGTCCAGAGTAACGCCAAGGTCCTTCACAGTTTTATATGAGATGACTGTACAACCATCAAGATTAATTGTCAGATCCAACAGAAGATCTCTTTGTTTCTTGGGACCTAGAAGTAGCATCTCTGTTTTGTCCGAGTTTAAAAGTAAAATATTTGCCGCCATCCACTTCCATTTGTCTGAAACAGGCTTCCAGAGAGGGTGTTTCAATGAAATGTACAGCTGTGTATCGTCCGCATAGCAGTGAAAGTTAACATTACGTTTCCGGATGACATCACCAAGAGGTCAAATATATAGTGAAAACAATAGTGGTCCTAAAATGGAACCTTGAGGAACACCGAAATGTACAGTTGATTTGACAGAGGACAAACCATCCACAGAGACAAACCGATATCTTTCTGACAGATAAGATCTAAACCAGGCCAGAACTTGTCCGTGTAGACCAATTTGGGTGATCGATGGTATCAAAAGCAGATCTAAGGTCTAGGAGCACGAGGACAGATGCAGAGCCTTGGTCTGACGCCATTAAAAGGTAATTTACCACCTTCACAAGTGCAGTCTCAGAGCTATGATGGGGTCTAAGACCATCATAGCCATTTATTATATTCAACATAGGAGGGCCAAGCACAGGAAGCAGCTCTTTCAGTGGTTTAGTTGGAATAGGGTCCAGTATGCAGCTCGAAGGTTTAGAGGCCAAGACTATTTTCATCAATTCGTCAAGAGATATAGTATTAAAAAACTTGAGGGTCTCCCTTGATCCTAGGTCTTGGCAGTTTTGTGCAGACACCGGACAACTGAGCTTTGGAGAAATACACATATTTAAAGAGGAGTCCGTAATTTGCTTTCTAATGATCATGATCTTTTTGTCAAAGAAGTTCATGAATTTATCACTGCTGAAGTGAAAGGCATCCTCTCTTGGGGAATGCTGCTTTTTAGTTAGCTTTGCGACAGTATCAAAAATACATTTTGGATTGTTATTATTCTCCTCAATTAAGTAGGAAAATAGGATGATCCAGCAGCAGTGAGGGCTCTTCGATATGGCACAGTACTGTCTTTCCAAGCTAACCTCTCACTCAACGTCAACAAAACAAAGGAGATGATTGTGGACTTTAGGAAACAGCATCGATGGGACAGTTGTGGAGAAGGTGGAAAGTTTTAAGTTCCTCTGCGTCAACATCACGGACAAACTGAAATGGTTCACCCACACAGACAGCGTGGTGAGAAGGCGCAACAGCGCCTCTTCAACCTCAGGAGGCTGAAGATGTTTGGTGTAGTGCCATTTCCGTTCCAATTTTCTGGAAGCTTCCTTCAGGGCTCTGGTATTTTCTGTATACCAGGGAGTTAGTTTCGTATGACAAATGTTTTTTGTTTTTGTTTTGTACTCTGACGTCCTTGGGTAGGCAGAGGGAGTCTGGAAGGGCATCTAGGATTCTTTGGGTTGTCTGAGAATTTATAGCACGGCTTTTGATGATCCTTTGGTTGGGGTCTGAGCAGATTATTTGTTGCGATTGCAAAAGTTATGAAATGGTGTTCCGATAGTCCAGGCTTGGGGCAGCAGGTGGTCTAGTGGTTAGAGAGTTGGGCCAGTAACCGAAAGGTTGCTAGAGCAAATCCCCGAGCTGCCAAGGAAAAAACTATTGTTCTGCCCCTGAACAAGGCAGTTAACCCACTGTTCCTCAGCTGTCATTGTAGATAATAATTTGTTCTTAACTGACTTGCCTAGTTAAATAAAAGTCAAATAAATAAAATCATGAGGAAAAACATTAAGATCCACAATATTTATTCCACGGGACAAAACTAGGTCCAGAGTATGACTGTGGCAGTGAGTAGGTCGGGAGACATGTTGGACAAAACCCACTGAGTCGATGATGGCTCTGAAAGCCTTTTGGAGTGGGTCTGTGGACTTTTCCATGTGAATATTAAAGTCACTAAAAATTAGAATATTATCTGCCATGACTACAAGGCAACCAGTCAGGATGCTCTCAATGGTGCAGCTGTAGAACCTTTTGAGGATCTGAGGAGCCATGCCAAATCTTTTCAGTCTCCTGAGGGGGAATAGGTTTTGTCGTACCCTCTTCACAACTGTCTTGGTGTGCTTGGACCATGTTAGTTTGTTGGTGATGTGGACACCAAGGAACTTGTATTTCTCAACCTGCTCCACTACAGCCCCATCGATGAGAGTGGGGGTGTGCTCAGTCCTCTTTTTCCTGTAGTCCACAAACATCTCCTTTGTCTTGATCACATTGATGTCCTGGCACCACACGGCCATGTTTCTGACCTCCTCCCTATAGGCTGTCTCGTCGTTGTTGGTGATCAGCCCTACCACTATTGTGTTATCGGCAAACTTAATGATGGTGTTGGAGTCATGCCTGGCCGTGCAGTCATGAGTGAACAGGGAGTATATGAGGTGACTGAGCACTCACCCCTGAGGGGTCCCTGTGTTGAGGATCAGCGTGGAGGATGTGTTGTTACCTATCCTTACCACCTGGGGGGGCAGCCCGTCAGGAATTCCATGATCCAGTTGCAGAGGGAGGTGTTTAGTCCCAGGGTCCTTAGCTTATTGGTGAGCTTTGAGGGCACTATGGTGTTGAACGCTGAGCTGTAGTCAATCAATAGCATTCTCACATAGGTGTTCCTTTTGTCCAGGTGGGAAAGGGCAGTGTGGAGTGCAGTAGAGATTGCATCATCTGTGGATCTGTTAGGACGGTATGCAAATTGGGGTGGTCTAAGGTTTCTGGGATAATGGTGTTGATGTGAGCCGTGACTAGCCTTTCAAAGCTCTTTATGGCTACAGACGTGAGTGCTACGGCTCGGTAGTCATTTAGGCAGGATACCTTAGTGTTCTTTGGCACAGGATCTGCTTAAAACATGTTGGTATTACACTCGGACAGGGAGAGGTTGAAAATGTCAGTGAAGACACTTGCCAGTTTGTCAGCGTATGCTCGCAGTACACGTCCTGGTAATCCGTCTGGCCCTGCGGCCTTGTGAATGTTGACCTGTTTAAAGGTCTTACATCGGCTGTGGAGAGCGTGATCACAAGTCTTCCGGAACAGATGGTTCTCTCATGCATGTTTCAGTGTAATTTGACTCGAAGCGAGCGTACAAGTAGTTTAGCTCGTCTGGTAGCTTCGTGTCACTGCGCAGCTCTCGGCTGTGCTTCCCTTTGTAGTCTGTAATGGTTTGCAAGTCCTGCCACATCCGACGAGCGTCAGAGCCGGTGTAGTACGATTCGATCTTAGTCCTGTATTGACACTTTGCCTGTTTGATGGATCACCAGAGGGCATAGCGGGATTTCTTATAAGCTTTCAGGTTAGAGTCCCACTCCTTGAAAGCGGCAGCTCTAGCCATTAGCTCAGTGCGGATGTTGCCTGTAATCCATGCCTTCTGGTTGGGGTATGTACGTACGGTCACTGTGGGGATGACGTCATCAATGCACTTATTGATGAAGCCAATGACTGATGTGGTGTACTCCTCAATGCAATCAGAAGAATCCAGGAACATATTCCAGTCTGTGCTAGCAAAACAGTCCTGTAGCTTAGCATCTGCTTCATCTGACCACTTTTTTATTGATCGAGTCACTGTTGCTTCCTTCTTTAATTGTTGCTTGTAAGCAGGAATCAGGAGGATAGAATTATGGTCAGATTGACAAAATGGAGGGCGAGGGAGAGCTTTGTGTGCATCTCTGGGTAGATAGTGTGGTCTACAGCTTATCATTAGATACTCTACCTCAGGCGAGCAATAGCTTGAGACTTCCTTAGATATCGTGCACCAGCTGTTATTTACAAAAATACATAGTTTGCCGGCCCTTGTCTTACCAGACGCTGCTGTTCTGTTGTGAATGTCCAGTTGGTAGTTTAATCTTCCGCGTAGTTCATCTATTTTATTTTCCAAAGATTTTGCACATTTGCTTGCAGAATGGAAGGAAGTGTTTTTTTTCTCCATCGTCTACAAATTCTCAGAAGGCAGCCCGCCCTTTGGCACCTTTTTCTCCGCCTTCTCTTCACACAAATCACAGGGATCTGGCCTGTTCCCGGGAGAGCAGTATATCATTCACGTCGGGATCTTCAGACTCGTTAAAGGATTTTAATAGACCCAGAAAGATCCCACCATGTCGAACGAACAAATTATCTTTCAGCATTTATGAAAGTGTATCGAAACAAGCTGTTACCATCACAGCTGTATTGATTTTTTTTAATACGTTATGACTTTACTCGCATAAAAACTGTGGATAGTTAAGTGGTTATACACTCATTGCCAGGCAACATGTGAAGAGATCCTATCATACACTCACTGCCAGGCAACATGTGTATGAAGAGATCCTACCATGTGGAAGTGTTACCTCATCATACTCCATCAAAGCTTTCCTCCCACGGAAGCGATTGTAGAACTCAGGGATCCTCCATGGAGCAATAATCTGAGGGAGACAGACAGAGCAGGGAGGGTTGTGCATGCACTTTGTATGGTGCACTATCTTAAGTAATATTGAATGATAGGACAGTCATGTACTAAAGTTATATATGTATTAATGCAAATAGGCAGAACCCACTTTGACCTCAGGGGAGAGGGCATGGCAGGTGAGCTTAGTAGCCTAGTGGTTAGTGGTTAGAGCATTGGACTAGTAACCGGAAGGTTGCAAGTTAAAACCCCCGAGCTGACAAGGTACAAATCTGTCGTTCTGCCCCTGAACAGGCAGTTAACCCACTGTTCCTAGGCCGTCATTGAAAATAGGAATTTGTTCTTAACTGACTTGCCTAGTTAAATAAAGGTAAATGAAATTTAAAAATCTGATCATTGCCCTGAAAGAGACAGATAACCATTCAGCCACAAAACACTAGGAACACTACTAGCAAAGACAGAGATCATTATGGGGAATCAGACAGGTAGTCTCACACATCCAAGAAAAGTTTAGGTTAAAATCACTTCCAAAGGTTGAAAAAGCATACAAAACTTCCAGTGAGAGACCAGTCACGGTTAGTTGAAATCTCAATTAAGTGGCATTTGTCTCCATCTACAGTTGGAGCAGGGACACTACATCTCCCCAAAGTTCAGTCTCCCAACAGCATTTTGTTACACTGGTGGCTGACTAAAGGGCTTTCCAGACAGAAAGCGGCAGTAGAGTTTCCCTTTCATTTTCAATGGAGCTATGCGGGGGCGGAATTGTATCCAGGCGGAGCAGTCGGCAGTCCTTGTGCACGTGAAGGCGGTCTACCAGAGGCGGGAAAATAGGAATCTGCTCTATTTTTGCAATATCTGCTCCAGAGTTCCGCTTCCTGTCTGGAAAGCACTTAAAGGGATACTTCAGGATTTTGTCAATGAGGCCCTTTATCTACTTCCCCAGAGTCAGATGAACTCCTGGATACCATTTTTGTCTCCATGTCCAGTATGAAGGAAGTTAGATGTACACTGAACAAAAATATCAAATGCAACATGCAACAATTTCAAAGACTTTACTGAGTTACAGTTCACATAAGAAATTCAGTCAATTAAAATAAATGAAATTAGGCCCTAATCTATGAATTTCACATGACTGGGAATACAGATATGCTGATACCTTAAAAAAAAGTTGGGGCGTTGATCAGAAAACCAGTCAGTGTCTGGTGTGACCACCATTTGTGCCATGCAGCATGACATCTCCTTCACATAGAGTTGATCTGGCTGTTGATTGTGGCCTGTGGAATGTTGTCTGACTCCTCTTAAATGGCTGTGCGAAGTTGCTGGATATTGGCGGGAAATGGAAAGCGGTGTCGTACACGGCGATCCAGAGCATCCCAAACGTGCTCAAAGTGTGACATGTCTGGTGAGTATGCAGGCCATGGACGAACTGGGAAATTTTCAGCTTCCAGGAATTGTGTACAGATCCTTGCAACAGGGGGCCGTACAATATCATTCTGAAACATGAGGTGATGGCGGCAGATGAATGAAATGACAATGGGCCACAGGATCTCGTCAGGGTATCTCTATGCATTAAAATTGACGTCGTTAAAATGCAATTGTGTTTGTTGGCCCGTAGCTTATGCCTGCCCATACAATAACCCCACCATGGGGCACTCTGTTCACAACGTTGACATCAGCAAACCGCTCGATGCCCACACGACGCCTGGTACCGTTGAAACCTGGATTTATCCGTGACGAGCACACCTCTCCAAAGTGCCAGTGGCCATAGAAGGTGAGCATTAGCCCACTGAAGTCTGTTATAACACCGAACTGCAGTCAGGTCAAGACCCTAGAGAGAAGGACAAGCATGCAGATGAGCTTCCCTGAGACGTTTTCTGACAGTTTGTGCAGAAATCCTTCGGTTGTGTAAACCCCCAATTTCATCAGCTGTCCAGGTGGCTGGTCTCAGACGATCCCGCAGGTGAAGAAGCCTGATGTGGAGATCCTGGGCTGGTGTGGCTACACGTGGTCTGCGGTTGAGGCCATTTGGACATATTGCCAAATTCTCTAAAACGACGTTGGAGGCGGCTTATGCTAGAGAAATGAACATTCAATTTTCTGGCAATCACGCTGATGGACATTCCTGCAGTCAACATGCCAATTTTTACAATGACAAACATCCAAAATCAATATTCTAAAATGAACTTGGAGCAATGTAAACAATATGCTCATGGATTCACTTAGCCTTTCCGGCCTATTTTATGCTCTCTTGTTGATTGATCCCTCACCTTTCCCGTGGCACCATGGGACACATACTGGGCGCCCTCCTGGCGTGCTATCTGGACAAGACGGCGGGCAATGCAGGGCCGTGCCACCGAGGTGCCCAGCAGGTAGCAGTCCTCATAGATGGCGGTGGCCTGGACCGACGGCCAGATGAATCCTCCACAAACTCTGCTCTCAGGTCCTCAATGAACACATATACTTCGAGGGAGGTTACACTTGAACCGTTCATCTTAAAGTCTATAACTCTGTCATTAATAAGTAACAAACAGTCATGAAGGCTGATGTCAGTTGAGTTTATTGAAATTGATTCATGATATGTATGGCTTGATGACTAGTTGGCTACAGCACATAGGCTACAGTACAGGACCATGCTATAACATCAGCAATATTTCAAATGCTCCCTTGACAATCCTAAAACAAACACTGTCAACTTAGTTAACCTGCAATGGCTTTGCAGTGACACATAATTCTAAGCCTCAGGAACTGACAATTCAACCTTGAATTGACTCAGCCTGCTCAACATCACTCTCTGTACCCAAAGTAGCAAATGTCTCACTGTTCTCATTGTTCAATTGAAATGTGTATCAGTTTCATATCAACCAACGTCTGTAATGATGCATGTATACGTAACTCAGAATGACTACATCGTCTTGAGACTCTTATTATTAAATATCTCCTTTTAGACATGCTTTTTTTTAGCCATCATGCTGTTGGCCTTGGCTTTTTAGCCTCTGGTGGTACCAACCTTTGCATTTTCACAACTACCTGTACCCTAAAATCTCTGTATTCAAAATGTTTACTTCGACCGATCCTAATCTCCTCTTTGACCTTATCAAAATCAACTTTGCGATTGCAAAAATGAGGTCTACACTTAGACACTATCCTACTTTGTCTTACCAATGTCATGACAGCTCAGGCAATTTACCTTCTTTTCTCTAAGATGCTCCACTTACTTCTTTGCAGCATCAAAGTCCTCTTCTTGTCCAATATTAACCTGCAAGAGAGTTTTAGTTACAACTAGTTAACTGGTGCCTAAAATAGCATACCACAGCTGGTATGTGCTGTTCAGAGAAAGGTTTTTCAGTGAAAAGGGTACAAATTGGTCAAGTTCCTCAAACTTCAATATCATGTTTACAAAAGCACTTAGTCAGGAAATCAGAGCCCTGGGTGCCATGACAACAGACATTGTCACAGCCTCAATCGAAAGCAAACCATGTCAACATCCCTATTAAAGTCAAGAAACACGAGCAGACCAAAAACTCCATCTG
Organism: Oncorhynchus tshawytscha; assembly: GCF_018296145.1. Lineage (NCBI taxonomy): Eukaryota > Metazoa > Chordata > Actinopteri > Salmoniformes > Salmonidae > Oncorhynchus > Oncorhynchus tshawytscha. The sequence continues at coordinate 21,376,897 of NC_056448.1, read as the reverse complement.
TGCAACAAAGCTATGCACAAAAACGCAATTAAATGGTTCATAATGAATTTACTGTATCCCATCTCCACATCATTTCCTGTGTCTTCATCCCTGGTCTGTCTCCCCAGAGACCTAAGTCATTGCTTGCTGCTGAAGTCCTAACGCCCACCATTTTAACATTCAGATCACGTCCATTGAGCCGATGCAACTTGATGTGCTTCTACACAGTCTAGCAGTTCATGGAGTGCTGCTCCATGAATATCATGGAGGGATTTCTGCTGAGATGAACCAAGTGTTTTTCTCTTTCCGGTAACTCATAAAAGAAGACTTAACAAATCCAACCTAAGTATAATAGATAACAAGACATCTAAGGACAAGGGATTGGGTTACTGGGTCGAATCCCAGCTCATTTAGGAAAATGAAGTGCGGCTTGAGCAGGCAACCGGAGGGTTCTTTGCTGTTGTGGTACCCTGGCTACCACGCTTTAACAGTGTGAAGATAACGTGTGTGACTGTGAGAGCAAAGTCTTGCATCTAGCTTATCAAGTTTTTGAATAGATTTCAATATTTGTAGCTACTTTAAGTAAATCCCTGCAGTCAACTTGTGCATTATGTCAGGAGATAAAGCAGATTGTGTTCTTCATTTCGCCTGTCACATTATTTTTCATTATGAAGTTTACCATAGATCCAGTCACGAGCTCGTTGTAAACAGCACAACTGGAAAAAGCGGAAGCTGGTGAGTCCATAGCGTTCTATATCTAATCAGTGAGTCTCTCTGCTGTGTGTGCCAACATGAGGTGATGAAGATACACTTGTATGCAATTCACTACTAAATGTTTGCCATCAGATATCTTATAACTGTTTAGGATGTGCTATACTCTCCAGCTGGGTATTTGATTAATTTTTAGTTGGCTAAGTAAGTGGCTGAATTTATAAACAGATGGGGTGTTAGCTTTCTGCCGTGTTTGAAAAGTCAAATAGTTGTGGATGAGTTCTGTACAGCTGCCCTTTTCCCTCCAATGTTCTTCCCACTAGTGTGTTTCTCCTCCTCTGTTCTTCTCCCTTCTGCACCGTGTACCCATGCTGCTCTTCCTTCAGACAAGCATGGGTCGAGAGTACCCTGACTGGTTGCTTCACCGCCTGGTATGGCAACTGCTCGGCATCTGACCGTAAGGCGCTAGAGAGGGAAGTATGTAAGGCCCAGTACATCACTGGGGCCAAGCTTCTTGCAATCCAGGACCAATATACTAGGTGGTGTCAGAGGAAAGCCCATAAAATTGTCAGAGACTCCAGTCACCCAAGTCATAGACTTGCTACCGCACGGCAAGCTGTACCGGAGCGGCAAGTCTAGGGCCAAAAGGCTCCTTAACAGCTTCTACCCCCAAGCTATAAGACTGCTGAACAATTAATCAAATGGCCACCGGACTTTAACATTGACCCCCCCTCCACCCCCTCCATTAGTTTTGTACACTGCTGCTTCTCGTGGTTTATTATCTATGCAGAATCACTTGTCCCCTACCTACATGTACAAATGACCTCTAACCTGTATATAGCCTCGTTATTTTTATGTTATTGTGTGACTTTTATTATTTTTCACTTTAGTTTATCTGGTAAATATTTTCTTAACTCTTCTTGAACTGCACTGTTGGTTAAGGGCTTGTAAGTAAGCATTTCACAGTAAGGTCTACACTTGTTGTATTCGACGCTTGTGACAAAAAAAGTTTGATTTGATTTAATCACAATTGTATTAATTTGCACAATTTATCTTGTTCACTTGTAAATGTCCACACTCACCAAAAATGGCTATTAGCTATACTAATTGTATTTGCATTCGGGTAAAAGACGACAAATGGTATTTTTGTGCATTTTTAGCACCCCCTTACATGCCATGCCAGTAATACACGTAAATCCCCAGATGGCAGAAGAACAGCATGATGGTATGAAAATCTGGATCCCCCCAAGCCTTTTTTTTAACAAGCCATTGTGCTACATAACTATGCCTGTCTTTGTCTGCCTCTGTGGTCTTCGGACTACTTGCTTGGCTGCTTGTTTTACAGAGTTTTTTTTTATCACAACATAACACAAGAGAAGACATACTTTGGGATTCAACAAGGAAAAACAGGTTACCATTGGTACAGTGCCAACCTTTCTGTTCTCCTTCCCTCCAAATGATTCATCCCAACACCAACAGGAGGCTCTACCCTTGCACCCTTTTCTTAAGCCACAACTACATTGTGTGCAGTTCTGAACTGGCCTAAGGGCAAAAAGTTAACCCAGCCAGTTTTGCACAAGCATTATGCAGACAGATAGCACTTTTGTGGGTGTTAACACACTGGGCTCCCGAGTGGCACAGCAGTCTAAGGCACTGTATCTCAATGCAAGAGGTGTCACTGCAGTCCCTGGTTCAAATCCAGGCTGCATCCCATCTGTCTGTGATTGGGAGTCCCATAGGGCATTGCACAATTGGCCCAGTACTGTCCAGGTTTGGCTGGGGTAGGCTGTCATTGTAAATAAACATTTGTCTAAACTGACTTGCCTAGTTGAATAAAAAAACACATTGCTCGGCAAAATTAATCCATTCTTTCTAGAACTGCGTCAAATGAACAATGATTGGGGTTTCAGTTTCCAGGACACTAATGACATATTTAGGCTCTAATAGGTTGATGTACAATAAACAAGAGCACCCCACCAACTGGATGGCTGTGTGCTGACCAACCCCAAGTTATATTGCACACACACACGCTTGTCCAACAGATACTTTCTTGGGCTTACCAAGTATGTGATGACATCATATCCTTCTTCCTTCAACCACACCAAGATACAGGAGGTGTCCACTGTAGGCCAGAATCACTGTGCCTTTAGACATGATGATGTGCTTTTAGACATATCTGGGGGCAAATTATAAAAAATAAAATACATAATTTGTTATGTAGAAAATACATTGGAGTCATACAATATCAATGCATCCATACCAATTGAATTACTCCAAGCTTCATCATAACATGACTGTCTCCAAACCATCTTCTATCCCAGCGGAATAAACTCCCCGGTGAAGGAAGTTTGACCTTAGTCTGCTACTTCTATGAACATGCTTGCTGATTCATACGACTGGATGCAGGATGGAAAGTGGGAGGAAGATGTCATCCATCCATTTGCCTGTGATTATATCATTCTAGAAGCTTGCATTACAATGACTATCGGTTACAAAGACCTGGAAATAATTAAATGCAGAGCAGGTGCCAAATGCTTGCACTCAATATGCACTCATATTAACCACACATGTTCTAATATTTATTATTTAGCTAACTAACATGCTTCCCTGAAATAACTGTTGCATTCAAATCAGTAGGTTACTAGCTACAGTGAGAAGCCCTGACTGCAGTGTGCAGTTCTGGGCCGGGCTCAATGTGGGCGGAGTCAACCGCGTTTAACCCGAACCCTTCAAGGTCACCCAAGTTGAGGTTCACGTCGAAGGTATCAACGTCAACGAAAGTCAATCTTAATCGAACCTAACCTACATGGATAAAAATATAAACCATGGAAGTAAGTGAGACTGTAATTATGCATAATGTACTTTGTAATATTCATGTTATACCGCACAGATGTTAGCATAGCGTTAATTAGCACCCATCTGCACGTGAGCTAGCTAATTAGCAATAGCACCCTTTTGCACGTGAGCTAGCTAATTGATTACAATGAGGGAAACTTATTTGGACATATTTGCCTACTTGAGCAGTAAGCCTAGGTTTACATGTACAGTTATGTAATCGATTTGATCATTGATTTTCTATGTTTCTTCAATGTATGCCTTGTTGTATTTGGCTGGCTCTAAATGTGTATTGTTGATCAATCAATCAATCACGTTTATTTATAAAGCCCTCCTTACATCATCTGATGTCACAAAGTTCTGTACAGAAACACAGCCTAAACCCCCAAACAACAAGCAATGCAGGTGTAGAAGCACGGTGGCTAGGAAAAACTCCCCAGAAAGGCCAGAACCCAGGAAGAAACCTAGAGAGGAACAAGGCTCTGAGGGGTGGCCAGTCCTCTTCTGGCTGTGCCGGGTGGAGATTATAACAGAACATGGCCAAGATGTTCAAACGTTCATAGATGACCAGCAGGGTCTAATAATAATTGATGCCAATGGCCATTCCCTAAGTTAAACATAGCGAGTATACACAGCGTGCACATAGCATAAATTAAAAGCCTTTTGCTTATTTTCTGCCTTTCTAATTATCATGCATTTTATGTGTAGAGACACGTTAGTGTGTTATTGGAGGGCGAGAGTCCCAAAATGTAAAAATGCAGCGGAAGTCAACTTCATCACTGCCCCTTCGGCACATATAAGGCTGAACAATATATGGTCAACAACCACATCAAAGGTCAACAACCACATCAAAGGTCAACAACCACATCAAAGGTCAACAACCACATCAAAGGTCATGCTTCGGTGAGGCACAGAGGTACTATTTCTTTATTGAATATATTTGACGTTCACGTTTTTTGATTTGCCCTATTTTTTTCAGTTACATCAGTCTAATTAATTTAATTTTATAACTTGTTACTTTACTGTTATTCCTCTCTTTCAGAGTTCACAATCATGAAGTGTGGCTTCAGTTGTAGAAATGCGACACACTTTCATTGTTGCTATTGCACGGCAACAATAGTCAACAGAACACCGTTTCTGAAGCACCTGACATACCATCAGCATCCAGTGGCCCTTCAAGAGCACCCAGAGGCCCGGTGTTATGTTATTTAGTGAAGATGATGTAGATGTCATCCCGAGTCTCTGATGTCTTTACTGGAGCTGGTGTAACTTAATGTAAACTCAAAAAAAGAAACGTCCCTTTTTCAGGACCCTGTCTTTCAAAGATAATTTGTAAAAATCCACCTATGCACCTGTGGAACGGTCGTCAAGACACTAACAGCTTACAGATGGTAGGCAATTAAGGTCACAGTTATGAAAACTTAGGACACTAAAGAGGCCTTTCTACTGACTCTGAAAAAACACCAAAAGAAAGATGCCCAGGGTCCCTGCTCATCTGCGTGAACGTGCTTTAGGCATGCTGCAAGGAGGCTTGAGGACTGCAGATGTGACCAGGGCAATAAATTGCAATGTCTATACTGTGAGCAACAACGTCGCCTATGGGCACAAACCCACCATCGCTGGACCAGACAGGACTGGCAAAAAGTGCTCTTCTCTGACGTGTCAAGGTTTTGTCTCACCAGGGGTGATGGTCGGATTCGCGGTTATCGTCGAAGGAATGAGTGTTACACTGAGGCCTGTACTCTGGAGCGGGATAGATTTAGACGTGGAGGGTCCGTCATCGTCTTGGGCCATGTGTCACAGCATCATTGGACTGAGCATGTTGTCATTGCAGGAAATCTCAACGCTGTATGTTACAGGGAAGACATCCTCCTCCCTCATGTGGTACCCTTCCTGCAGGCTCATCCTGACATGACCCTCCAGCATGACAATGCCACCAGCCATACTGCTCGTTCTGTGTGTGATTTCCTGCAAGACAGGTATGTCAGTGTTCTGCCATGGCCAGCGAAGAGCCCGGATCTCAATCCGACCTGTTGGATCGGAGGGTGATGGCTAGGGCCATTCCCCCCAGAAATGGCCGGGAACTTGCAGGTGCCTTGGTGGAAGAGTGTGGTAACATCTCACATCAAGAACTGGCAAATCTGGTGCAGTCCATGAGGAGATGCACTGCAGTACTTAATGCAGCTGGTGGCCACACCAGATACTGACTGTTACTTAGGCCTCAGTTGTTGAATCTTGTTCATAAAAATATTTACACGTTAAGTTTTCTGAAAATAAACACAGTTGACAGTGAGAGGATGTTTATTTTTTCTGAGTTTAAAGCACTTTCATCTTGTCAGTATGTCTATATGGTAGTCTGTCTCCATTCGCATGAGGAAAGTAAATAGCTTTATAAATATATAATAAATAGCTTTATAAATCATGATAGGTAGTAAATGTGTATATATATATATATATATAAGCTCAATGAAATATAATTAAAGTTAACATTTATCAACACAAGTCTGTTGTTCACTGCAACAATATCAGTAGCTTGTCTCAAATATAGCATGAAGCAAAAAGTGTTATAAAGTGGTACCAGCACGTGTTGTATAATGTTTCTTACGGTTTTCAAAAATGAAATACGTTTTTATTAAACGTGTGTATGACTGTCAAACCTCAGACGAAACACAAAAAAAACACCGGTGGGTGGAGTCAAACGTTTGACTCTGCCCACATTGAGCCCCGCCCCGAACTACACACTGCAGTCAGAAATACTTGCCTTCAGTCGCACGTCATTTAGCTAGATGCCTTTTCAATAATCAGCAGTCACGTGATCCTTAGCTCTCCGATGTTTGACAGCGACCCAATGTAACGTTAAATTGTACATGACCAATACATGTAAAAGTGACATTTTACAGTCCTTTATTTACCTTTCTAAAATATTGACGAGGTCAATCATTCGAGTCCTTTCTCAACTACGTTGAACCGAACGCGTATTAAATGTATTTGGCACTTGATTTGTCAATTCGTGTGCACCAACAGCCAATGAAAACTTGACTTTGCCTTTGGAGCATCAACGAATGGGAGCAGCAGAGAGGGAAGAGGTCCCACCCTAGTTGTGAGTTTAGTCAGAGAGACTAATTCAGGAGGTTCTTAAACTTTTTCAATTTGAGACCCAAATGAGAAATGTACTGTCCTCGGACGACCCAAATTAAGAAGAAATAGTGTGTGATTATAAATGTTTACTCAACTCACGACCCACCCCTCATGGGTCCCAAACCATAGTTTAAAACCCCTGGACTAATTAAATTAAACTAAATCCATCTAAATTATTAACACAAACAGACCCATTTTGAGATCAAGATGAGAGCAAACAGATATTTATTTCTTCGCCATGATCTCGTAAAAACAAAACAAATACTCAAAAATACAATATACACTTCTGAAAATCAATACTTAATATTTCTCTTTTCTTAAACCGTATAGAACATAAACAAATACAATGTCAGGTGATCACGGACTGTCCAGTTCTACTTGCTTCTCTAGATTGTAGAATATGGTGTTTTACAAAAATGTTGAGCTCCCCCTATTGCCCTGTTAAAATACAGTTACTAGTTTTTACTAGGCATTTGCGCAAGACATACAGTACAAAGTGCCCAAAAAGATTTCAGGTGCTAGCAATTGGGTTTCAATATTGAATCAAGCACACTTCAATCCACCATTTTGAATAGTAGTATACAATGTACACACCCCCCGCAATTCATCCCGAGGGGAAGATGGCAACCTAGAGTGAGGGAGAATTGTATCGTATTCAGTGCCTGCGGTCTCAGAATTGATATGATGAGCAAGTCACAGATAGTCCAACATCCAAGCAGGAAAAGATTGGTGTTTTCATTGGCAATCAAACTGATACACCTTTACCACTTCCTGTTTTTTGTCTGTTCCCAAAAAACGGGTTATTTCTGAAAGGTTATGGTAACATCCATAAATACATTGGGATGTTCATACCTTCTGCAACAACTTTTTTTTAAACTCCACTGTAACTCATTAGTTACCTTACACTTCGACAACTTATTCAAAATCAACTGGGGTTTTCTCTTGCCACAAAATAAAGCAGACATAAATAGGTGTATAAAAAAATCCAGTATCAACCATATTGAACTCAAAACAGCAGCTGGAAAACAATGTGAAAAAAGAAAAGGACGAGACAGAGTGGCGGAGGGGGAGGTTGCTGTGGATGTGGTTGGCCAGAAAAATGTGTATCCCCCTCTCCCTACCACTCCTTCTTCTTCTCATCCATGGACACCCCGCCGGGCCCCAGTGCTACGACCAACAGCAGCCCTCCGATGACGGACGTGGTCTGGAAGAAGTCGTACTTGAGGAAGTCATGCATGGGCTTGTAGGCGGGCACCGCCCAGAAGGCGTTGAAGTAGATGTTGATGGCCAGCAGCCATATTACCAGGGTCAGGGCTGCCAGCTTGGTCTTGAAGCCGATGGCTACCAGGATAATGAGGGCCGTGCCCACCATGTTCTGGAGGATCTGGGTGAGTGGAGAGGGACACATGGGTTAGAAGTCTGAACCACCAATGCTCCTGTTCAACAGTTGCAGCACTTCATATGGTTTTTAGATATTTGACAGCCTAAGATAACTGTGCATAATCTTCAAAGAAACACTCCAAGTGCAAACTCAGTTTGATCTCTGCATACTTATGAGAAAATGCATAATACTGATTTTTTTCCCCCTATACCTATAGTCCCTCCTGAGTGGCACCATAGATGCAAGGCGGTGTGGTCTACTCACTGAGAAGAAGCTGGGGTCAAAGTGCAGCAGGGTCATGAACATGAGCACCAGCAGGACTCTCCCTCCCAGCTGCATGTACTGCTTTGGCGAGCTCTCTCCCATGGAGGGGACACCAGCGAACATGCTCTTCCCTTCTGAACGCGACTCCGCTAGTAACAGCAGGAGTCCACCGCCCAGGGCAAGGTTCCTGAGAGAGGAGTTGGAGGGAAGGAGGGGACAGGGTGTAAGAGGATCCATAGTTCAAAATAAAGTATTATAGAATTAGTGGGACAGACAGGAAAATGTACCCAAGGTTAAGACACAAACACTCATATTACACTCAATGGCCAGTTTATTAGGTACACCAACCCGTTCATGAAAACGCATCGCTTCTACAGGGAGTCGCGTGGCCATGGCTTGCTATATAATGCAGGCAGACAGGCATCCAGTTACTGTTCGATGGAACGTTAGAATGAGCAAAACAAGTGACCTAAGCAACTTTGAGCATGGTATGATTGTCGGTGCTAGACACGCCAGATCCAGTATCTCAGAAACGACCCCCCGGGCTTTTCACACATGACAGTGTCTAGGGTTTCCCCAGAATGGTGCGACAAACAAAAACATCCAGTCAGCAGCAGTCCTGTGGGTGAAAACAGCTTGTTGAGAGATCTAAGGAGAATTGTAAGAATCGTGCAAGCTAACAGGCGGGCCATAAACAGGCTATTAACGGCTCAGTACAACAGTGGTGTGCAGAACGGCATCTCGGAAAGCACAACTCGTCGATCCTTGTCACGGCTGGGCTATTGCAGCAGATGACCACACCGGGTTCCACTCCTATCAACTAAAAAAACAAACAAGTGGCTCTAGTGTGCACGTGATCACCAACACTGGAGAATTGAGGAGTGGAACAACATTGCGTGGTCAGACAAATCCCGGTCCCTGTTGCATCACTCTGATGGCAGAGTCAGGAGTTGGCAGAAGCAGCACAAAAGTCCATGGACCCGTCTTGCCTAGTTTCAAAGGTACAGGTTGGTGGTGATGGCATACCGCCATCCAATCTGCAGCAACTGCGTGATGCCATCGCTTCAGCATGGACCAACATCCCTGTGGAACGTTTCCGACTTGTGTAATCCATGCCCCTGAAGAATTCTGGCTGTTCTGGAGGCAAATGGGGCATCGACCCGGTACTAAACCCTAACCCTGTACCTAATAAAACTGACCGGTGAGTGTAATTGGTAAAGTAATGGAAAAGAAACTTAAGTCAAATGTATGTTTTCAATTTAAATGTAAATACAGTGGGGCAAAAAAGTATTTAGTCAGCCACCAATTATGCAAGTTCTCCCAGTTAAAAAGATGAGGCCTGTAATTTTCATCATAGGTACACTTCAACTATGACAGACAAAATCCCAGAAAATCACATTGTAGGATTTTTTATGAATTTGCAAATTATGGTGGAAAATAAGTATTTGGTCACCTACAAACAAGCAAGATTTCTGGCTCTCACAGACCTGTAACTTCTTCTTTAAGAGGCTCCTCTGTCCTCCACTCATTACCTGTATTAATGGCACCTGTTTGAACTTGTTATCAGTATAAAAGACACCTGTCCACAACCTCAAAACAGTCACACTCCAAACTCCACTATGGCCAAGACCAAAGAGCTGTCAAAGGACACCAGAAACAAAATTGTAGACCTGCACCAGGCTGGGAAGACTGAATCTGCAATAGGTAAGCAGCTTGGTTTGAAGAAATCAACTGTGGGAGCAATTATTAGGAAATGGAAGACATACAAGACCATTGATAACCTCCCTCGATCTGGGGCTCCACGCAAGATCTCACCCCGTGGGGTCAAAATGATCACAAGAACGGTGAGCAAAAATCCCAGAACCACACGGGGGGACCTAGTGAATGACCTGCAGAGAGCTGGGACCAAAGTAACAAAGCCTACCATCAGCAAGGGCATTGAAGATGAAACGTGGCTGGGTCTTTCAGCATGACAATGATCCCAAACACACTGCCCGGTCAATGAAGGAGTGGCTTCGTAAGAAGCATTTCAAGGTCCTGGAGTGGCCTAGCCAGTCTCCAGATCTCAACCCCATAGAAAATCTTTGGAGGGAGTTGAAAGTCTGTGTTGCCCAGCAACAGCCCCAAAACATCACTGCTCTAGAGGAGATCTGCATGGAGGAATGGGCCAAAATTCCAGCAACAGTGTGTGAAAGCCTTGTGAAGACTTACAGAAAACGTTTGACCTCTGTCATTGCCAAGAAAGTGTATATAACAAAGTATTGAGATAAACTTTTGTTATTGACCAAATACTTATTTTCCACCATAATTTGCAAATAAATTCATTAAAAATCCTACAATGTGATTTTCTTTCTCATTTTGTCTGTCATAGTTGAAGTGTACCTATGATGAAAATTACAGCCCTCTCATCTTTTTAAGTGGGAGAACTTGCACAATTGGTGGCTGACTAAATACCTTTTGCCCCACTATCTTATTCATAAACTTAATGGGAGACCTACCTCATCAGAAATTTTATATCCCATAAAATACTGTATGCAACCGTCTAGAGAAAATAAAAATAAATTCAGCATGAAATATTACACAGCCAGAAATTCATTAACATAACCAGTGTCAAGCTGTCAACCATTTGAGTTCTGTCAGCCCAAAAATCACAGAGGGGTGCATTGCAATACCAATATGTTAGATAGTTCCTCACCTGTAAAGCTATGATTCCAAATAATCCAAAGCAGGCATACTGTACAAAATGTCTACTGAGGATAAGGACACAGCCACCTGTTGGAGAGAAAAATAATGACAGACAGTTAGGATCGAACCAGCACAACAGTTTGTTCCCCCATCTTCCCCAAAAAGGGTGACATTCACACTTATTTCAACCCCCGTATCTTTCCCCAGCCTTCAAAGACAGTATGGGTCATCATTCACGGCCCACACCACACTATTGACTCAATTAGTCAATAGTAAATGAATGATCGTGGGGTTTTGGCACGAACCCAGATTAACCTTAGTCCTGGGCTAAAAGGCACTTGAGAAACTTACTGAGCAAAGCTTTTTCAATCCATGCATGGATGGATCCTATCTGGACCCATGCAGATTGTAAAGATAAAAACATTGATGACAAGCTGATGATCCCAGCCTTGCTCACCAAGCTGTCCTGTGAGGTTGAGCAGTACGAAGCAGGTGGCCAGGAAGTAGCCGCAGCCCCACGTGGCCTCAATGTAGTCCTTCTGCTCATTCCACTGGAACCACATGCGTATGCCGTCCTCCAGAAAGGTGCTGATTAGACACAGCCGGGCCAGGTGAGGCAGGTACTGCTTAGTCACTCGCAAGAACTGCGAGAGAGAGAGAGAGAGAGAGAAAGGGACATTTAAGCATGCATTTGGGATAGACAAGGACATTTCAGCAGGCACTAGCATTGACAGTAAAACAGGGTGAATGAGGACATTAATCTTCCTTCTAAAAACTCTACACCCCCAAGGTCTGAAATTGGGATTGGACCTTGTGTATTTTTTGTAATGGTGTGTCGACGCTAGAGGTGGACCGATTAATCGGAGTGGCCGATTAATTAGGGCCGATTTGAAGTTTTCATAACAATTGGAAATCTGTATTTTTGGGTGCCGATTTTTATTTTTTAATATACCTTTATTTAACTAGGCAACACATTCTTATTTTCAATGATGGCCTGGGAACGGTGGGTTAACTGCCTTGTTCAGGGGCAGAACGACAGATTTTCACCTTGTCAGCTCGGGGGATCCAATCTTGCAACCTTACAGTTAACTTGTTCAACGCAATAACGACCTGCCTCTCTCTCGTTGCACTCCACAAGGAGCCTGCCTGTTACACAAATGCAGTAAGCCAAGGTAAGTTGCTAGCAAGCATTAAACTTCTTATAAAAAACAATCATATTCACTAGTCAACTACATACACATGGTTGATGAGATTACTAGATATTATCTAGCGTGTCCTGCGTCGCATATAATCTGACTGAGCATACAAGTATCTGACTGAGCAGTGGTAGGCAGAAGCAGGCGCGTAAACATTCATTCAAACAGCACTTTAGTGCGTTTTGACAGCAGCTCTTCCTTGTGCGTCAAGCATTGCGCTGTTTATGACTTCAAGCCTATCAACTCCCGAGATGAGGCTGGTGTAACCGAAGTGAAATGGCTAGCTAGTTAGCGCACTAATAGCGTTTCAAACATCACTTGCTCTGAGCCTTCTAGTAGTTGTTCCCCTTGCTCTGCATGGGTAACACTGCTTCGATGAGGTGGCTGTCGTCGTTGTGTTGCTGGTTCGAGCCCAGGGAGGAGCGAGGAGAGGGACGGAAGCTATACTGTTACACTGGCAATACTAAAGTGCCTATAAGAACAACCAATAGTCAAAGGTTAATGAAATACAAATGGTATAGAGGAAAATGGTCCTATAATTACTATAATCTAAAACTTCTTACCTGGGAATATTGAAGACTCATGTTAAAAGGAACCACCAGCTTTCATATGTTCTCGTTCTGAGCAAGGAACTGAAATGTTAGCTTTCTTACATAGCACATATTGCACTTTTACTTTCTTCTCCAACACTTTGTTTTTGCATTACTTAAACCAAATTGAACATGTTTCATTATTTACTTGAGGCTAAATTTATTTTATTGATGTATTATATTAAGTTAAAAGAAGTGTTCATTCAGTATTGTTGTAATTGTCATTATTACAAACAAAAAAAAGCTGATTAATCGGTATCGATGTTGTAAAATCATAATCGGTCGACCTCTAGTAGACGCACCAGCATTGCCCCTGCCCTCTCAGATTTGCACTGACTATTGTATCCATCTATACTGACCAAAAATATAAAAACGCAACATGCAATAATTTCTAAGATTTTACTGAGTTACAGTTCATAAGGAAATCAGTCAATTTAAATAAATTCATTAGGCTCCAATATCTGAATTTCACATGACTGGGAATACAGATATGTATCTGTTGGACACAGTAAGCCTCACAATGGGCCTCAAGATTGTGTCACGGTATTTCTGTGCATTCAAATTGCCATCGAGCCATCGAGATTTTATGGCACTACTCAATGACATTGACCCCAATCTCAAATTAACTATTGAATGTGACACTCAACTGTTCATTACCTCAATATGTGGATTGAGAAATCAAATGGAACCCTGTTTACAACTTTGTATAGAAAAGAAACGGACAGAAATACTCTATTACAGCTTCCATCCTGAGCCATTAAAAAGAGGACGTCCTAGAAGCCAGTTTTTCAGACTGCGCCGTATATGCCAGTCCACAGAGGATTATCTAGACAAAGCAGCGGAGATGCGCACTAGGTTTCTAAGAGGCTATTCGCCACAATGTGTGGATGAAGCTCTTCATTTGGCTTTGGGAAAAACACAAGATGAACTGTTACAAAAAAGACCCGCTAAAGCTAAAGAACACTAATGTTCACAACCACATATACTAAAGCTAATGAACACTAATGTTCACAACCACATATACTAAAGCTAATGAACACTAATGCTCACAACCACATATACTAAAGCTAATGAACACTAATGCTCACAACCACATATACTAAAGCTAATGAACACTAATGCTCACAACCACATATACTAAAGCTAATGAACACTAATGCTCACAACCACATATACTAAAGCTAATGAACACTAATGCTCACAACCACATATACTAAAGCTAATGAACACTAATGTTCACAACCACATATACTAAAGCTAATGAACACTAATGTTCACAACCACATATACTAAAGCTAATGAACACTAATGCTCACAACCCATATACTAAACTAAAGCTAATGAACACTAATGCTCACAACCACATATACTAAAGCTAATGAACACTAATGCTCACAACCACATATACTAAAGCTAATGAACACTAATGCTCACAACCACATATACTAAAGCTAATGAACACTAATGTTCACAACCACATATACTAAAGCTAATGAACACTAATGCTCACAACCACATATACTAAAGCTAATGAACACTAATGCTCACAACCACATATACTAAAGCTAATGAACACTAATGCTCACAACCACATATACTAAAGCTAATGAACACTAATGCTCACAACCACATATACTAAAGCTAATGAACACTAATGCTCACAACCACATATACTAAAGCTAATGAACACTAATGCTCACAACCACATATACTAAAGCTAATGAACACTAATGCTCACAACCACATATACTAAAGCTAATGAACACTAATGCTCACAACCACATATACTAAAGCTAATGAACACTAATGCTCACAACCACATATCTAAAGCTAAAATGAACACTAATGCTCACAACCACATATACTAAAGCTAATGAACACTAATGCTCACAACCACATATACTAAAGCTAATGAACACTAATGCTCACAACCACATATACTAAAGCTAATGAACACTAATGCTCACAACCACATATACTAAAGCTAATGAACACTAATGCTCACAACCACATATACTAAAGCTAATGAACACTAATGCTCACAACCACATATACTAAAGCTAATGAACACTAATGCTCACAACCACATATACTAAAGCTAATGAACACTAATGCTCACAACCACATATACTAAAGCTAATGAACACTAATGCTCACAACCACATATACTAAAGCTAATGAACACTAATGCTCACAACCACATATACTAAAGCTAATGAACACTAATGCTCACAACCACATATACTAAAGCTAATGAACACTAATGCTCACAACCACATACTAAAGCTAATGAACACTAATGCTATACTAAAGCTAATGAACACTAATGCTCACAACCACATATACTAAAGCTAATGAACACTAATGCTCACAACCACATATACTAAAGCTAATGAACACTAATGCTCACAACCACATATACTAAAGCTAATGAACACTAATGCTCACAACCACATATACTAAAGCTAATGAACACTAATGCTCACAACCACATATACTAAAGCTAATGAACACTAATGCTCACAACCACATATACTAAAGCTAATGAACACTAATGCTCACAACCACATATACTAAAGCTAATGAACACTAATGCTCACAACCACATATACTAAAGCTAATGAACACTAATGCTCACAACTACATATACTAAAGCTCATCGCGCCCTAGCAACTCCTTGAGCATGGATTAAGTTAAGTATATTATTTTTTGTCTCGACTTCATTAGGTTATTATTACTGGGTTATTCCTTTTCATGGTTGGAGTGAGGACCTTTTTGAACTCTATAGAAATGTTTTCTACCCACCAGCCACCATTAATTCTAGCCTGAGTGTAAATCCTCCTGCTGGCTTTACCGGAATGGGGAAAAGGAAATAAATATACTGAAAATCATATGAGATAACATGCAAGGGCATTCCAAAAGCAATATGGGACAATAGACAGAGCATAGGACAGCTGGTTGCATTTCAGCAGGGACTGAGGTGGGGTAAGAAAGGTTAGGGTTATTTATTAGGAAGATGGACTAAAACAGGCTCTCGTAGAAAAAAAAGCACACTGGTTTGTGTCAGCGACAATGTAGTAAAGTACTACGTTACAAACTTTTAAATTCTGCAAATCCAAATATATCCTTTGTCAGGTTATTGACCCTTGCAACCACTGTGTGAAATAAATCCCTGCTCACTTAGATCGCAAAAAAAAAAAAAAAAAAAAAAACTGTCCTACATTTACTAAAGCTCCATTATGTTGGCTTCCCTCCATACATTGAAACTGATCATCTTCTACCTACTAAAGGAAGTACAGCAGAAGAACATTAATCACCCCACAACCCCTCCCACCATACAGTCCACATCAGCACTGCCTGGTCTTGGCAGCCTATCACAGTTCAACAACTCCCACACCAGTGGGCGAGTTCGTTTTGCGTGGCCCGGTGCCCCGGATGGGTGGAGATTTCACTTAAGAACCAATGGAATGGTCTAAAATGTACAGAATCTGCCCACCCGGGGCACCGAGCCATGAAAAACAAACTTGACCATTCATAGCGGCACATGAGGGCCTAGCAGCCAATCAGAGGATGTAGAAGGTGTTGTGACAGCCTAGATATGGAGCATAGTGGAATAGCCGACATTGGACTAAAACTTTTTTCTTAGAGCTTATTAGTGAAGAATGTGCCTTTGAAAGTGTAGGGCAGGCCTACCTTAAGCCACGTTTCATGGCACAGCAATTTGAGGTGTACATGTTCAGACTTCGACATTTTAAGCATTGCTGTAAAATAACCTAAGGAGTGGACTTGGGCATGTCATATACCTGGTGGCAAACCAAATATTTGGTATTAGCTGGTGCTAATTCAAAAGTTCACATAAAAGTAGCAAGACTAGGTTACACCCACAGAGATCCTATTGTATTCTCTACCTATGGTTACACACTCACTGAATGTATATCCTTAGGGTATCAACTGTGTAGTATGTCAACTGTGTAAAGAAAAACAAACAGTCCTAGTAAACAGAAAAAGCTAATGTGGTTAGAGCTAGGCTGTAGGCTAGAGCAATTTGAAATAGCATCGGTCTTGAAATATTGTAACTTCCTATCGAAGGAAATACAGCATTGTAAGGCTTGCATTATATGACTTCCTGTGTAATCTTCATACTGGGTAACACATACATGTAACCTGAACTATGGGGTTCTTGACACTGTCCCCTTATAGACCAGAGCATTTCAAGGGGATTGCAATTTCATCCACAGGACAAGCTAGACCTACTGTAGGGGCATACAAGACCATAACATGTTCACATTTTCTTTCTTAAACATTACACAACACACCATTGTAAGAACTGAGTGTGGTGGCATGGCTGTGGGGCAGTCAATATGCACAGTTCTTTGCATTTCAGCTAAAAGAGTTAGTGCGATAGAACCAACCACACGTAATAGGCCCTGGCTACAAGAGGTAAGCTGCAAAGCCCTCCATGTTGTTGGCAATATAAGCCCAACACACGATTGAGCAACCACAGTACCATTTCACAATGGTAAAGTGATTAATAATACATAGGAATTGTGATTAAAACTAAGTAGAAACTTTCAGAAAATGACTTGCCATAAACCTTCTGGCGTCGAGGTTTACAAACACATTTTGCAGTGAGAGATTCATTAATGAGACAGTGCCACTGATTTACCAATTACTTTGGAAGGCCACCAGAACAAGCCATACAAAATGTATCAACTAGGTAACTTACAGTACAGTCAACTGGCGTTAGTTAAGTTAGTAACAAATGGTAGTTGACGTTAGCTTGCTATGTGGCCAGAGTTATATTTGCTAACCAGACATTAACGTTAGATAGCTAACAGTACAACCAGAACCATGCATGTATGGATCTGGCTACAACAAGCAGGAAAAGCACAAGAGGACAATCATTTGTGCACTTTTGTACTGCTGCAGTCATTGGCTATTAGCTACATGATGATTGCTAACGTGTGATAACGTTAACGTAGTTGGAAAACCAAATTACTTACAGTAACAGCAAATAATGCGTGTAGCTAGCTAGTTGAGCAAGTAATATTAGCCATCAAGCTATAACGAGTCACTCACTCAAGCAGCTGTGGCTAACTAGCTACTGTAACTTAGGAACCCAGATTTCCTTTGAGTCTGACTGTAAGGTACCGCTAGTTAACAACTAACTAGCTGTGAAACAAGGAAGTTACCTGGTCCGCCACATCTTCAGCTTGACTCATGAGCTCCTCCTGCCCCATGTCTAACGATAGATACTGAGGCTTAGTGCTATACGTTATCAACGTGAAGGTAATATTAGCTAACTCCTCTGCCTCCGATATTCACTCGAGCAATTCTTCGCTGTCACAAATGCGCCTCTGCCCCACAATGCTTCACGTTGCAACGATAGCACCTCGTTTGGCAGCGTTCATGTACTAGTCGGAACTAGAAAACTCTGAAAAAACCCCAATTACTGCGTGGTTGTAGATGTACAAGTGCCGCGTTCAACTAGTTGCCAAGTCGAAAATGTCTAAGTTTCCTAGTTCAGACATGCACTAGAACGCAGCATTGGTCTACGGAGCGCTGTTTGCCACGTATACTTATCCAGGGGGTTCGTCATTTTGCCATGTTTACTGGTTTGCTCATGTAAACAATTATAGATGAGAACATTACTAATTTACATGAGATATGGCCTACTGTAGTGTATCAAGCAGCATGACAAAAACACCAACATGTAAACAATCTTCAATGTGACTCAATATTGGGAAACAAGCATTTCGCTACACCCGCAAAAACGTCTGCTAAACACGTGTATGTGATCAATTAAATTAGATTTGACTTCTGTCATGCTACAGACGTACATTTATTTGATCATCTCTATGCGGAAGATGAGGTGACATTTTCCTATTCAATATTAACAAAATACGGACTATTTTCACAATAAATACAAAATCAGAGGATAATATTTGTGCACTTTTATTATACTTTTTATGCAATAACAGAACTTCTGCAGAAGAGTGAGGTAGTGGACAGAAAAATAATAGATGATATCTATCATACTGTGTCTTCAGAAAGTATTTACATGTATTTATTTTTATATTGAAAAACCTCACTGGTCTTTGTGGTTGAATCTGTGTTAGAAATGTACTGCTTGACTAAGGGACCTTACAGATAATTGTATGTGTGAGGTACAGAGATGAGGTAGTCATTCAAAACTAATGTTAAAACACTTATTGCACACAGAGTGAATGCATGCAACATATTTAAGTCCTGAACTTATTTAGGGTTGCTATAACTAAGGGGTTGAGTACTTATTGACTCAAGACATTTCAGCTTTCATTTTTTATGAATTTGTTTAAAAAAAAATATATATATATATTAAATCCACTTTGACATTATGGGATATTGTGTGTAGGCCAGTGAAACAACATGTCAAAGTAATCCATTTTAAAATTCAGGCTGTAAAACAAAATGTGGAAAAAGTCAAGCGGTGTGAATACTTTCTGAAGGCACTATAAATCTCATAATGAACAAGAAACTTACTTTCAACATAACCTCTGAAGAAGTTTACCAAACACACAGTCAAAAGTACTGTAACGCAGTCAAGACAGATACTATGCTACCTTTGTTCAAAAACAGTTGCAAAATTCCTAGATAAACAAAAAAAAAACACATTCTATCAAAAGGTATATTGAACTGGAGTGCAATAAGACTATAAAGAATATTTACATATTTACATGTCTACAAGTGAACCATTTTAGTGGCCTCAACCCAATTCAGCACAGGTAAAAGTTCATACTTCTCACACTTTTTGTACATGTAACAAATGTAGCCTTTACAACGGTTCCTGTTTGCACACCATTCCAGTCGAGCTAGGGCCAGAGGCTGAGCTAACCCCAAAGGTGTGACTGACCACAAATGGAAGGTCAGCCACAGTGGCTTTCAGAGAGTCTGTGTAGTTGGTCTTAGCCATCCAGACCTGTCTTCGGATGGCTACAGAAGCAGCCATGACCCTTCCAGACAGTTCAGCCTGGTGGGAGGACAGCTGGAGGGTGAACTGGCCAATGAGCTTCAGCTCGTTAAGGGCCGCCATAAAACGCTGGGCTGGACAATCCTCAGTGATCTCCAGCAGAAGCCTCCTCTGGTAGTCTGATAGGTAGCGCAGGTAGTTGGCCGTCTTGGCAAGCATGCCAGCAGTCTGGTACATCCTCTCTACTAGAGTCTCAGTAAAACGCCATCGCTCAGCTGGCACTGGCGCCTCCTTGTTCTCTGAGGGCTTCACCGCCTGGAAGATGGCCGACATGAAGCAGTTGACCTGGGGCATCTGGTCATAGGCTGGAGACTGGCAGTCATGAAGCCTGTACATCTTAGAGAAAAGCTCCCTGTACGGTTTCGAGCTGGCAGGGTTTGGCCAAGAGCTCTGGACCAGGTCCTCAAACTCCGGCATCATTGTGGGGTCTGGTGGGCTGAGGCTGGTTGGTGTGCTGGGAAAGTCTATACCAAGATACTTGGCAGCACGTGCCATGAGGCTCTGAAGCTCCATAGCTTCCAGTAAGTCCTGTTTAGAGATAGGACCCTCAGTTGACTGAGAGGCATCCTCCCCTTCACGGTGTCCATCACTGAGAGGTCTCAAAGCAAACGAAATGGAGGAAGGCTCCTCTTCCTGTTTCACAATGGTACCGGACATAGATTCCGTCACCAGCTGCTCGCTGACAGGGCAGGATAAATCTCTCTGGTTGCCCTCCTGAGACGAGGTGGATGCCAGAGGGATGGAGGCGTGAAGATGTATAGTTTGGGCTGGAGTGGGGAACGACACAACAGCCTCAGCACCTCTCCTCTCCAGAGCCTCAATGCGCTTCTCCAGAACAGCCCACTGTAGCTGGACGGCCTGTTGAACAACCTCCACCAGCTCCCCGTGCCTCCTCTCTGACCGGACAGCTTGCCTCGACTCCCTCTGAGACCTCCTTCCCTTTCCAGAGGGGCAGGAATCATCTTCATCAGAGGTCCAGCCTGAAGAGGAAGAGGAGGAGGAGGGAGAGCGTCTCCGCCTGTGGCTACCGCGGCTTCGTTTGGAGCGTTTGGAGCAGCACGATGAGAAACCGTGTCGTTTACAGGAGCTGGAGGTCAGCATGTTGGAACCTGATTGGCTCAAGGATGGGGTGGAGTCAGCTGACTGCTGAATAGCAAGTTGTGAGAGAAAAGTGCCCTTTGGGATGCTCAAATTGTCCCCAGCCTGCGCTGGGGGTGGGGAGAGGATGGTGAACAACACTGGCATGGTGGAGGAATGGGCTGGTGTGGAAGCAGAGAGCCGATGTGGGGGCAGGGTGGGGACTGTATTTTCTTCCGGTTTTGGTTCCTTGATGGGAGCTGAAGTGGTCTCAGGTTTGGGCTGAACTTCAGACTGTGCTGCCTCGTGCTTCCTCTGCTGGCTCTCGCGGTGCATTATCTCCTGAACTTTAGTGAGGCGGTTGATGCAGGTGCTCCAGTCCATCTTGGCACAGTGCGGGCATTTGCCGTACTCCAGCACAGCCTCCTTGGCATGCTGGATGCCCAGACAGTGCAGACACAGCTCATGGGTGTCTTTGACAGGAATCTTGTGTTTGCGACAATCACACCACGTGAACCTTGGGGATGAAGTTGCCATAGCAAACAGCTGTTGTGGAGAGCAAGGACCCAAAGAAGAGTCCTGTCAATGTTCTCAGTTTAGGAGATAATTTGTGGGACTGATTATGTTGGCTCCCCTGTAACAAGAAGGAATAAATAGCCATATGAGACCAACATAAGTCATCATCATTGCACGCATATCTTCTTGACATATAGTTAGCTGACATGAAGCTACGGCTGGCTATGAGGCGAGTCCATCGCGAAGCAAAAGCACGAATATTTGATCAAATGTATTAATATTTCAAAACGTAAAATATATCACTTAGACTTGGCAGTATGCTAATACAATTGGCATTAAACTATCTTCTTTGTGTGACCCTCTCCTAGTTGTTTGTTGACGTTGGCCAACCAAGCTAGCGAGAAAGTAAACAAGCACGCATTGAAAACGTAGCTCTGAATATTTGAAACCCTATACTACACAAATAAATGCACACTTACCCCGATCGAATCTGTTAAAGGTTGTTTACTCGAAATTATGATCTGCAAAGATACACACGACATGTGGAGGGATGACTCCTCAGTTGCTCCTACGTCATACGCTGTGCGACAGAAGCTAAATAGCAAAGACCTTGTAGTAACAACAAGATCCAACGTTTGCGCGTTCTCTCAATTGAATAAAATCTTATTTTTGGGGGGGCCACATACACATGGTCAGCAGATGTTATTGCGAGTATAGTGAAATGCTTGTGCCTCTAGTTCCGACAGTGCAGCAATATCTAACATGTAATCGAACAATTCCACAACTACCTAATACACACATCTAAGTAAAGGAATAAGAATATATACATATAAATATATGGATGAGCAATGACAGAGCAGCATAGGCAAGACGCAATAGATGGTATAAAATACAGTATGTATGTATATATATATATATATATATATATATATATAAAATGCAAGATATGTAAACATTATTAAAGTGTAATTATTAGTGTCCAATGATTTCAAGTCTGTATGTAGGCAGCAGCCTCTCTGTGTTAGTGATGGCTGTTTAACAGACTGATGGCATTGAGATAGAAGCTGTTTTTCAGTCTCTCGGTCCCAGCTTAGATGCACGTGTACTGACCTCGCCTTCTGAATGGTAGCAGAGTGAACAGGCAGTGGCTTGGGTGGTTGTAGTCCTTGATGATCTATTTGGCCTTCCTGTGACATCGGGTGCTGTAGGTGTCCTGGAGGGCAGGTAGTGTGACCCCAGTGATGTGTTGTGCAGACCGCACCACCCTCTGGAGAGCCTATCAGTTGTGGGTGGTGCTGTTGCCGTACCAGGCGGGGATGCAACCCGACAGGATGCTCTCAATTGTGCATCTGTAAAAGTTTGTGAGTGTTTTAGGTGACAAATTTCATCAGCCTCCTGAGGTTGAAGAGGCGCTGTTGCGTCTTCTTCACCACACTGTCTGTATGGGTGGACCATTTCAGTTTGTCCATGATGTGTACACCAAGGAACTTAAAACTTTCCACCTTCTCCACTGCTGTCCCTTCGACGTGGATAGGGGGGTGCTCCCTCTGCTGTTTCCTGAAGTCCACAATCCTCTCCTTTGTTTTGTTGACGTTGAGTGAGAGGTTGTTTTGCTGACACCACACTCCGAGTGCCTTCACCTCCTCCCTGTAGGCTGTCTCAGCAATGTTGGTAATCTAGCCTACTACTGTTGTGTCTTCTGCAAACTTGATGATTGAGTTGGAGACGTGCATGGCCATGCAGTTATGGGTGAACAGGTAGTACAGGAGGGATTGAGCATGCACCCCTGTGGGGCCCCAGTGTTGAGGATCAGCAAAGTGGAGATGTTGTTTCCTACCTTCAACACCTGGGGGTGGCCCGCCAGGAAGTCCAGGACCCAATTTCACAGGTTGGGGTTGAGACCCAGGGCCTCTTGCTTAATGAGCTTGGAGGGTACTATGGTGTTTAATGCTGTGCTATAGTCAATGAACAGCATTCTTACATCTGTATTCCTCTTGTCCAGATGGGATAGGGCAGTGTGATGGCGATTGCATCGTCTGTGGACCTATTGGGGCGGTAAGCAAATTGAAGTGGGTCTAGTGTAACAGGTAAGGCGGAGGTGATATGATCCTTGACAAGCCTCTCAATGCACTTCATGATGACAGAAGTGAGTGCGACGGGCGATAGTCATTTAGTTCAGTTAGATTTACTTTCTTGGGTACAGGAACAATGGTGGCCATTTTGAAGCATTTGTGGACAGCAGACTGGGATAGGGAGAGTTTGAATCAAATCAAATCAAATCAAATTTATTAAAGTGCTGTACAGAAACCCAGCATAAAACCCCAAACAGCAAGCAATGTAGGTGTAGAAGCACGGTGGCTAGGAATAACTCCCTAGAAAGGACCAAACCTAGGAAGAAACCTAGAGAGGAACCAGGCTATGAGGAGTGGCCAGTTCTCTTCTGGCTGTGCCGGGTGGAGATTATAACAGAACATGGCCAAGATGTTCAAATATTCATAAATGACCAGCATGGTCAAATAATAATAATCACAGTGGTTGTCGAGGGTGCAACAGGTCAGCACCTCAGGAATAAGTGTCAGTTGGCTTTTCATAGCCGATCATTGAGAGTATCTCTACCGCTCCTGTTGTCTCTAGAGAGTGGAAAACAGCAGATCTGGGACAGGTAGCACGTCCGGTGAACAGGTCAGGGTTCCATAGCCGCAGACAGAACAGTTGAAACTGGAGCAGCAGCACGGCCAGGTGGACTGGGGACAGCAAGGAGTCATCATGCCAGGTAGTCCTGAGGCATGGTCCTAGGGCTCAGGTCCTCCGAGAGAGAGAAAGACTTAGAGAGCATACTTAAATTCACACAGGACACTGGAGAAATACTCCAGATATAACAGACTGACCCTAGCCCCCGACACAAACTACTGCAGCATAAATACTGGAGGCTGAGACAGGAGGGGTCAGGAGACACTGTGGCCCCATTCGATGATACCCCCAGACAGGGTCAAACAGGCAGGATATAACCCCACCCTCTTTGCCAAAGCACAGCCCCAACACCACAAGAGGGATATCTTCAACCACCAACTTAGCATCCATGAGACATGGCCGAGTATATCCCACAAAGATCTCCGCCACGGCACAACCCAAGGGGCGGCGCCAACCCAGAGAGGAAGACCACGTCAGTGACTCATCCCACTCAAGTGACACACCCCTCCTAGGGACTGCATGGAAGCGCACCAGTAAGCCAGTGACTCGGCCCCTGTAATAGGATGTGTGTCCGTACACACACCAGCCAGCTGGTCTGCGCATGATCTGAGGACACACCTAGGGATGCTGTTTGGGCTGGCAGCCTTGCAAGGGTTAACATGTTTTTAAAAAATCTTACGTCAGCCACGGAGAAGGAGAGCCGACAGTCCTTGGTAGCAGGCCATCAAATACCTAATCTGGCAGTTATCAAACATTTCCACTATCTATGGTCAAGTGAGTACATTTGGGACATTTTCATAATTGGAGCTATATGATGAACATCAAATGCTGTAGTTGAGATGCTTTATAGGACTACATTGTGTCTTGTGTGGCATAGTTGGTAGATCATGGTCCATGCAAAGCCAGTGTTGTGGGTTCAATTCCCACAGTGGACCAGTATGGGAAAATATAAATGTGTATGCACTGATGAGTGCAAGTTGATCTGGATAAGAGCATCTGTAAGATGTACATTTGGTGCTGGGCAATAGCAGAATCCATGTCAAGACAAGAAAATTATTTTGTGTGGAACATTACAGATGTAGTGTTGATTGTCAACTTTTGCTCAAAATTACAGAAAAACTGATAATTAACTACTTGGAGTAGCCTTATGTTTGAATCTACTTAGGAACACTCGACAGGATGAGAGCATATGACATGATCAAAGTGCGAAAAGAGAAGCACAGCATTCACCTTTATTTTCCATTTTTAACATGGGCACAGCATTCACCTTTATTTTATATTTTTAACATGGGCACAGCATTCTTATTTTATATTTTTAACATGGGCACAGCATTCACCTTTATTTTCCATTTTTAACATGGGCACAGCATTCACCTTTATTTTCCATTTTTAACATGGGCACAGCATTCACCTTTATTTTCCATTTTTAACATGGGCACAGCATTCACCTTTATTTTCCATTTTTAACATGGGCACAGCATTCACCTTTATTTTATATTTTTAACATGGTCTTTAAAACCTTTTCTTTTACAGTTATGATTCTTGAATTTCTTCTGGAAACCGCCATCCTGAACCTGTCAAAGATACAAAGAGAGCGGTGTTACTAATTACAGTAATTCAACAACCACATGCAGACCTGTTTGCTTAGAACACTGCTCAACACTACTGGTGAAAAAAAAAACAGTTCCACGAGGGTTAAGCCGTCTGACCTTCTTGCGTTTCTGTGGCGCCTGTGTATCAATCTCCATCTCCTCCTCATCATCTGTTTTAAAGGCATCTTTTTCCTCCTCCATACCCTCTGTCTCCTTTTTCAGAGAGAATAAAGTGGCTGTAGGTAAAGAAAAAGCCAGACATTAGTTTTCACCTTCCAGAAAGGAAGCAAATGTAACAAATAAAATATACTTGAATCCACATACTGTGTTCTAGCTCATCCACAGCAGACACTAGTCATGTCATACAGCTGATGATCAGATAACTTGACAGGCTGTTCCAAAATGAATAAATGGCGGGAGTCAAAGCAATCGCGCATTAAGAGTACTATTTTTGAAATACTATAAATCTCTTTTTTTTTGCATACTATTTAGTACGCTAGTATGTGTATTCAGACACTGCCAGTGTCACCATTGACTGTTTTTCACACAAAAATGACTGAAGTACTAACAGGGGTACAGGTCACTCATGCTGTCCTCGGAGTCACTGCCTCCCTCATCGCTGGAGTCAGGAGCCCACGCTCCATTCCCCCGCTGGAAGTTGCGCCCCCTCTCCCCATCTTTCTCTCCATCTCTGGGCTTCTTCTGTCGGAGGCTGGCTGGCATGTACTCCACACCCTGTTGCACACACTCTTCATCTAGGGGAGAGATTAGACAATTCATAAACTGTACTGACGACAGTGAAAACAACCATCTATGTGGTGTTTCAGGTAGTTCTATTTTAGAGACATATCTGATGGATTGTAAAGATGATTCACTGGTAAATTGAAAGCGCAGAACTAACGTCCTCTGAAACAACACACAACAGCACTCAGTGGAAAACCTCTAAAAACATTGAGTGGAAAGGAAGCATCAACATTTGAGGGTAGGTAGGAGGAAGGACATTTTGGGTGGCAAGAAGTACTCACATTTCTTCTTCGCTTTTTGGAACCGCTTCCCATTGACATGCTGTAAAACATGGTGTGGCAGGCGATTGATGTGTCTGAGCGTCAACTTGCAGAAGAGATGATTGCTGAAGGTCAGACATACAGAATTGGTCAGTTTACCCTAACCCCAAGAACTGGTTAGAGAGTGGGGACATAACTTCAGAGACAGACAGGCACTTGATAACCACAGAAGTCCTATAACCACATTGAATTCGTGGCAGCAGTTGGAGAACCTCTGGATGGGTCTGGAGAGGTAGGGGGAATGTTTAGCCTCCTTTAATGTGGGTGTAATATCATATAGCATCTGCCAAGAGGTCATAGATGCATGCACTCAAGCCCTGCTCCCCTCTAAAACACGAAACCGCCAACTGCTGAGATTATGGCTCTTGGGGAATACTTACGGTTGCTTCGAGCTGGGCACAACATGTGGTTCATATTGACTATATTTGAACTCTGCATTAGAACACATTTTCTGATATTTCTTCCCTTTGGTGAAGTTCTGGAGCTCTGTGAGGTTGCAAGGACAATCATGTCCATTGAGTACGCATTTGATCTAAAAAAATAAAAAGGTGAAACAAAATGCTGTCATATACATGTCATGTAGTTCACATCAGATACAGCATAACATTATTAGCTAGCTAGCCAACGTTAGCTACCTTTTTGCCAACGTTAGTCTATACGATATTTTGTGAAAATAAGTTTGGTGCGGTTGGAATTCTAACCTTTTTGCCGTCGTCCGTAAGTTCAAAAAATGGGTGATTCAGAAGGAAAGCTTTAATATCTGCAGGTAGGTCCTCCATGGTAGATTAGCTAGAAAGCTAACTAAGGTTCTTATTTTATTTTGTTAGCTACTAGCTGTGCCAGTCATGTGTGATTCGCCCCACGTGTGGCTACGCGGGCGTATTTCTTTCTCTCAAGACTTATAGGACTGTGGCGCCACCTATTGTTTATAACAGCATGGAGCAGTCTGATATATTTTGATGGCCTTCTATGAATCTATGTCATCAAAAGGAACATACAATTCGACACACCAATTAGGATCTGGCTAAAAATACTTGCAGTTATAGAACCCATTGCCCTTCATGGTTGTGAGGTCTGGGGTCTACTCACCAACCAAGAATTCACTAAATGTATATTATTTTTGATCTTTTGTGATTGTAGTTTACTGTACGTTTTGTATTGTTTATTTCAATTTTGTTTTATCTATTTAACTTTCTTTGGCAATGTAAAAATATGTTTTCCCATGCCAATAAAAAGCCCCTTAAATTTAAATTGAATCGATATTTATGGGACCTAGTACCACGGAGTTTTTAAACCCAGAGGCACAACGTCGCAAGATTTCCGGGAACACTTGCCAAACAGACCAGCCCGGGGTTTGATAAGTCAATGAGATAAGTGAAAAAAATCTTCCTTAGTTGTTGATTTTCTCGAAATCCAAAATCCAAATCAACCTAAAATTGAGCCAATGTCTTACGTAATTGAACATGTTATTACTCCAACCTCGTAAAAGTGACAAACTGACACGTTTTAATTTTCTTCGAAAACAACTTTATATCGGAGGAGTGACGGTCTGCACATGCGCAGTTTGGCGTGAGACGACCGTTAGCCCCCATGACGTGTTTCTACGCGTGAGGTTAGTTGGATGATTCAGGGAGAAGCAGTTTCGGCTTATCTTCATAATGTCTTTGCTAGGTGCTCAAGACAAAATAAAGACAAGAACTGTTTGTAATGTATAAATACCAATAGAAATTGGACATTAAGATTTACTAAATTAAATAATGAAAAGTTAAACATTTACGTTGAAATTAATGATATCAATGGGGATATGCCAAAGATAATATAAAATCACAAAATAAACTACACGAAACTGACCACAAAACGGCCTGATTGGATTCTATCGTTCCAGTCTGATATACAGTTTCTAACTCATAATTGCAAGGCCAACTATATTGTAGATATAGATCTCTTGAAGTATTTGTAAAGCAATGTTTGAACATTGGGTCATGTCGGGGAGCTCGTTTCTCAGTGTTGTTATCATCAGTCATCTGACACTAAGTGACAGGCTGCGGTTGTTAGCTAGCAGTCCAGCTAAGTCCAATTTGTGCATTATGATGTAGTTCTTTTTAGGTTTTTGTTTTCCAGTAGAATATTATATTAGAAACCCCTACTATATGTGAAGTGCACTGGTGATGAACATAGTAATGTAAGTAAACGTTTATCTGTGTTAAGTTACTAACGTTAGCTACATGGGCTGCAGTGCCAGCTAACGCGTTTTTTCTCTAAATTCATTTCCGTGTAGGGAATTCTACGTAAACAACAATAGGGAGACGAGCGCTCGGCGGAAATGGAGTCCCTAGAGAAGGCAAGAACAAGATGGGTGTCAGGAGTGGGGCAGCAGTATTATCACAAGGAGACGTATACTTGGAAAACGGAGGAGGAATGGAGGGAAAAAGAGAGGGCTTGTGTCGGATAAAAATTGTGGGAAAGGGGAGATGGTTTGTTAAATAAGAATGGTAGAAAGTGTAAGCAGGGTGAGCTGAAGACAGGAGGAGAAATGGAAGTGAATAAGTGTGAAGTATCCTATGTGGTAGGTTCGGTGAAGTTATTGTATGCCGAGGTATGCACCGAGGATCAGGATGAAGAAGAGTGACAGAGTGAATTTTATGGAAAAAAAGCCTACCCTTCCCTTTTTGCTGATCCATTTGTGGTTTCACGGTGGGTGAAAAAAAGAGTTGGGCGATGGTAACTAGAAGTGGTCTAGTGATAACTGTGTTTTTGTGAGGCAGAGGGAGAATACGCTTGGAGTAAAACTAATGAGGGCAAGAAAAGTGAATTGTTTCGTTCTCAAGAAAAGGGCACAAATGAAAGGAGTGATAACATGGGTAGCAGTAAATATAAAAGTTGACCAGCTGAGGGGAAAGATTCCCGGTGTATGTGATCGTCATTTGATGCGACGCAAACAGGGTGGGGAAACGGAAGTCATTGTCTGTTTTTTTGAAGTTGAGTCTTTGCCCGATAAAGTTTGGATATATAAGTAATCCTGTACGAGCGATGTGCCGAATACATTACGACGTTACAGGTGTCAAGTTTATGGGTATGTGGCAGCAGTGTGTAGGAGGGAGGGTCCAAGGTGTGAGAAATGTGCAGAAGGGCATGAGACAAAGGAATGTGTAGTATGGGGGAAAGTCGCGGAATGTGTTAATTGTTGGTGTGCCCATGGAGCTGGGGATCAGAAATGTCCCTTGCGAGGGAGACATGGTTGAGGTTTCCAGGGTTAGAGTAGTGCATTAGTTGTCACATTGTACTGAAGGGATGGATCGGAAGTCTCGGGAAAATTGAGGTTGTGGTGGCAGCTGCAGAGAGGTATTTGGGTGTGCTAGACTTGACATCAGAAGAGTTACCGGGTGTGTTAAGTGGTGACGTCCCATCCTTTCAGGGTGATGGCATGAGGTAGGAATAAATACATAGGGTGGTGTTCATTTAATTTTATATCATTTTGAAATTAGTGAGTGTAGTGTTAGATGGTAGGGTATTTATTTAGTACATTTGTATTTTTCAAGCAAAGTATAATGGAGTTGTACTCCAGTCTAGTAGATGGCGGTAATGAAACACATTGGCTGTCAACCGCTGTTAAACCTCAGAAGAAGTAAACAACAATATGTCTGGACCAAATGGAGATCCT
Source organism: Oncorhynchus tshawytscha (assembly GCF_018296145.1). NCBI lineage: Eukaryota > Metazoa > Chordata > Actinopteri > Salmoniformes > Salmonidae > Oncorhynchus > Oncorhynchus tshawytscha. The sequence goes on along the minus strand of NC_056448.1, from coordinate 21,346,508 downwards.
AACATCTCAACTGATGATGGCATCACCGACAATGAAGATTAATTCAGGTAATACTGGTATGTTTCAGATGTCATCGTGGAAGCATCATCTCTGCGGCTGTGATTTAAGAGATGCAGTGTGCGTTTTTTTGTTTGTTTAACTATCCTTGTGGGTACCAGACGTCCTCACATGGATAGTAAATAAAACAAGGAACATTCTGACAAGTGGGTACATTTAGCCGGTCCCCATGAGGAAAAGTGCTATTTTAGGTTAAGGAACATAGAATTTAGAAAGGTAATAAATGTTTTGGTCCCCACAAGGATAATAAAACAAAACTGTGTGTGTTGTCATTCACAGCTGTGTACATAAGCCAATAGGGTGTCTGTATTTGTCTGTTAGGAATTGCACATCTTTGCTGTTCTCATATCACTCTCTTTTGGAAGAGTATGTAGCCATCAACACTGCTGGATCAGATCAACTCCTGCCTGGATGACCTGGAGGAACGCAACGACTCACTGAATGACCAACTACATGAACTGTTGGAATCTAACTGGCAGGCCTGGCAGGAGTTCAGAGTTCAGCTGAGCACCGCTACACCCCCAGGAGAGGATCAACAGTCCCCGGACAAGGATTCTCCAGCCTCTGAAGGGCGACGAGGATAAAGTTGGACTACTCAATGTTACGCAAAACAACATTCCACCTACCAATATGAGCATCTTTCCTTTTCTCAAGTGTTCATGTGATAGGATTTTCTGTCCCTTTCATGTAGCACTTATGAACCCTCCAATAAACTATATAGTTTTAATCGATACACAGCTGTTGAACTTTTAAGATGGTTCCTGCTTAGTTAAGTAAAAGAGCCAAAAGCTGAGTACATTCTCTGTGTTGAAGTGACTAGTTTATGCCACCATCACCACTTACACCAATGTTTCAGCTTAGCTATCCGTATAGTCAATTGCCCCCATGATTAGTACTTATTTATCCATGTGCTTGGTGTGGGGTGTAAAGCATGCAGAATACACTGTGATTCATGTCATAATTAGGTTGTATTCATTTTGCCGAATTGGTGTGTTCCAAAACGTTTTGCAACGAAAACAAGTTTCTATTGCACAAATTCAGGTAGGTCCCTCCCTGTTTCATTTGCTATGTTTGGCTCTAAGATGGTAAACAGTTTCTGTTGTAAGATGTAATGAACATACTGGTGGTAGGTAAGCAGCTAAGTTAACCTCTATGGGGTAATACTACAAATCATATGTGAGCTTTGATTGGTCTATTTTTCTGTGACATGCAAGAAGACAATGTGTTTGTGTTCCACTTTTTCCCAATTCAGTTTTTCCTTGTCAGATTTAACAGTATATTGAATGTGTTACTGTTAATTATCTGAGTGTGATCTTGAATCACTAACGTCAAGAACTAGCTCTTTAAAACAATGCGATATTCAATAATCAGTGAGGCAATTGTCAAATTTTATTATAAATTAAAATGACCCCAATACAGAAAACATCCCAAAAATACATGAAACTTCCAGCTGCTAGAAAACACTCTTGTTCATGGGTTTGTCATTTGTAGAATAAAAATACATTAAGAAACATACAGCTGTTTGAAATGTCACATAAATGACCCTGTCTGTCGTGCTCTGGTCCTGTATAATATTTCAGTGGGACACAAACCAGAGACAAGACAAATGAGCTTGCTTTCATCAAAGCCAATATGGGTTTGTTTACACAGTTAGCCCAATTGATCTAATTGGTATTTTGACTAAGAACATCTCAGAAAAAAAATTCTGAAAATTGGGCTGCCTGTGTAAACAGTCTATGCATCTGCTCTTCCGCTGTACAAGTGAACTAATAACAACTGCCCATTCACTGAAAGCATCAGTATCATCTGGGAGAGACTTATTCCTTACATGTTCCTTGAAAAAAAATACAGTGGCTGTGATTGGGGACTCTTTACTGGAGTGCTACATTACTTGATTCGGTCTTATGTAGTTCTGTCTTTAACTTATGAACAATTATCCTATATTCAGGTCTCCTCTCACCAAGAGGCCAGTGACAAATGGTTATCCACGTCTCATCAATTAAATAGATCACAATCTGGTGAATCATTCAATTTCTTCTGTTGGTGTACTTCAAAATCAGAACTGCTGGTTCTCAGCTTCTGTAACTTTTAGACTGCTACACATTTATTACCACTAGGGAAAATACACTTCTGTGCCTGGAGCCAATAGATTTTCCTGACCAGTTAGATTACCCCGCTGAGGTCTCATGATTATGAAAAACTCCAAGTCATATCATTTGTTGATATTAATGTTACTAATTTGTAAGGTGACAACTCTACCATGCAATGTTTGTACAGACAATTCTACTCAATGGCTATGGCTGCATTTGGACATCCAGCCCAATTCTGGTCTTTTGACCAATCAGATCAGCTTTGAAAAAAGATGCGATTGGTCCATATAGAGGAAATGATATCAGAATTGGGCTGCCCGTCTATACGCAGTCCACTAGTCCAGTGTACTGGAGCTAACAAGATATGCTTGAGAAAAAAAAGAAAAAAACCTTCTACACTTAATTGGCTATCAATGGGGAAAAGACACTTCATTCTCCGTGCCCAAAGCAAAGAGTTTCCTGACCAGTTAGGCTGCGTTTGAACATCCAATTCTGATTTTGTGACTAACCACAGATTTTTTTCCACATCAGATATTTTTCTGAGCTGATTGGTTTAAAGACCAATTAGGCCGTGTCTAGACTTGACAGTTCATGCGACGGTTGTATTCTGATCATGGAATTCCAAACACATTGTGTCACAGGATTCCCTTTTACTTCAAACGCTGGAACAGGCTAAATCTGACAACTTGATGGCAGTAGCTAGTTAGCCAGCAAGCAAAGCTAAAAGGGATTGCAAACAGGTTATAACTCCAAACAAAAAATAGTTTCTCCAAATAAGCTGGTGGGCTAACATTTATGAAGCCAGCAAACACATTCCTCACGCTAGGAATACATTTTGTCCAGTTAATCAACATTTAATGAAAAAAGGTGTCTCTTGCTGCCAAAACATACATTTTCTGAAGATTTGTGGGCGGAGTGCTGTGACATTGCCCACTGTATTCACTTTTGGTAACCTGATTGCAAAAAGACAGAAATCCACACAATGAGTCTGACCAGCACCTGAGGCAGTCAGCCAGATCTCAACAATTCCAACCACAATGCGACTTTTGTTCATCTAGACCTGTCATTTCAATGCATCTTCATATTCTCATAACAGAATTTGCATGCGATTGTCAATTGTGGACACGGCCTTAGTGAAAAAAGATCAGTATTGGGCTGCCTGACTAAACGCAGCCTTTGTTTCTCCAAGTCAGGTCTCATTGTTATGAAAAACTCCAAGTCCATCCATACCACTTCAATATTGTTGATAACCTTGATATTAATGTTACCAATGTGAACAGTCACAACTGTCATGCAATGTCACTTGTACAGACACTTAAACAAAAAAAATGACTCTTACTAGTCCAGTGTACAAGGTGTGTGAGAAAAAAAGTACTAACTCAATGTTTAAAAAAAGGATGGAAAACCAGCACAAAACTACAACTCTTTTACAATGTCATGTTTGTGATGCATAAGCTTGTTAATGCAACATTGCTTTCAGTTCAGGAATCTTTAAAATATTAACATTAAAATGGGGTGACAGGGTTTGGAAATCCCTCATTGTATTAGCTGGCAATAGGTAGGCCTAATGCCTCCAACTGTGAGGGGGAAAAAAAAAAGAGTGCGCACTGAACTTCGCATAAAACTGGTTGTCTCTTGAGAACAAACTCTGGCAAAGAGGCTCTATTCTAGGCCAATGTGTTCTCCCTCTTCCAGCCACATCTAAAATGATCGTTTTATGGTCTCAGGAGTTGTCAAGTTATGTTAGAATAGACAACTGTTATAATAGAACATTATGAGTTAAGAACAGCCATATTCAAAGCACACTAAAATCATGCTCTGCTTCCTAACATTGCAGGAACATCTATAATTTAGTCCTGTCATTATCTATAATTTAGTCTTGTCAAAACCATGAGCTTATCGCACAGCCTTATGGAGGTTCAGGTGCAAATTGGGAGCGAAACCAGTGGGATGTAGGCAGTTTCAGCAATCAAGGGGTTAAAGAGCTAAATAAGTCAATTCAAAATGTATTTAGCAGTATAGTGAGGGGAAAGCAGCAGCTCAGGGTGTATCTGAGCTAAATAGACCACGCAGTTAAGACTTTCCCCCTTTCAAAACCCCCCTCTAACCAATCCCCTCACCTGCTAACATCCAAAGAAATCTCCAGAACAGTTCAGAGAATGTGTAAAAAAATGTCAAGGACAATAGCACTTCAACAAAGCTAGGATCAAATCAAGGTTCATAGTTACTCGACATTCAAACAGTACCATTTACTTTTTAAATTCCCACCCCCATCACAAATATTTTCAGATAAGTCGCCTGCTATAATGATTCACTCGGTTCCTGGACTAAAACACCACTCCCTTCCTAAACCTGGCAACAATGTGTTGAGTTAGACATTTAGCTAACTAGAACGACATGTATAAACTAAAAACATAGCTTCATTTTCATTTGACCCTTTCCACACTATGACAGCAACACACACATCCACAATTTGTTTCCGCATAATTCTCTTCAGTCAGGTTCCACTGAATGCACATTAGTCATTTCTATCTAGTTGTGTTATTTTAAAAAATGAAACACCTAAACACCTACAAATATAGGTTAGAGGATCACCGGTTTTGAGTTGCCAGGTCTATTGAGCTAATGTACCCTGTCCTAGGGTAGCGATTGTACTGGATATTATTTCTTTCTTCCGCTCCCCTTTCTTTCTCCTGCTTTCTCTTCTTCAACGTCTCCGTGTTGTCCTCCCGGACTTCCTTTTGGATGGGGCCTTTGCTTTCCCTTTGCCCGTCTTCTCTTCTGGAGCAGCTGCCTTTGCCTCTTCTTCTTCTCCCATGACTGGCTCCTCCTCTGCGACTGGCGCTGGCTCCTCCTCTGCGACTGGCGCTGGCTCCTCCTCTGCGACTGGCGCTGGCTCCTCCTCTGCGACTGGCGCTGGCTCCTCCTCTGCGACTGGCGCTGGCTCCTCCTCTGCGACTGGCGCTGGCTCCTCCTCTGCGACTGGCGCTGGCTCCTCCTCTGCGACTGGCGCTGGCTCCTCCTCTGCGACTGGCGCTGGCTCCTCCTCTGCGACTGGCGCTGGCTCCTCCTCTGCGACTGGCGCTAGTTCTGGGCTTGGCTCTTCCTCTGTGACTGGTGCTTGTTCTGGGGTTGGCTCTTCCTCCTTGTCCTCAGGGTTTACTGGGCTCTGCTTCTCTGGGGAGGCTTGAGCCGGAGTCCCCACAGAGCTGCTGGTGGTGGTGAGGTCCTTCAGGGATGAAGCTGAGGAAGTGTTGTTCTGGGGTTCAGGGCAGGGTCTGGAGGGCTTCAGTCTGGTGATGGAGATGGTGGGCTGCAGTAAGGCAGGGCTGCTGAGGAGCTCTGAAGGCAGGCTGTTTGAATCTGAGACAGTGTGGTTACTATCACACTCTGAATCGCCGTCCGTACCGTCTATGGGAGTAGGTTCCACTGTCCCATCCTTCTGGCTACGCAAGGCCCTGTACTTCTGTAGGGGAGAGAAGGCAAAAAACACATAGGAGATGACTACAACAGACAGGCAAACCTGTTCATTTGATGTGTGGTGTCTTAATTCATACACAACCATACACAAGAAATGTGATTATACAACCAACCTTGAGGTTCTCAAAGTGTTTGAGTGACTTGCAGTGCAAGTGGCGGGCTGAGGACTCAAAATGGTAGAACTGCTGGCAGAGTCTACAGAGGAACCCAGCCACAGGAACCACAAAGCTAGAACCTGGGAGACAGGCAGAGAGAGGTAAGTCAATGACAACAGAATCACACATGACAAAATCATAATGTGCAATATATAGCATGTACTAATGACTGATTCTGAATGGCTTTCATTTGACTATGGCAAGTCAGTGAGTCTTATGTAATGACTCAGACAGTGCGTGTCCTCGTGTAGGGTGTCACTCACCGTACACCGTGTCAGGGTCAAACTCCTCCTCTTCATCTACATCCTCTAGTAGCGCCACCTCCATCTGGGTTGGCCAGACGTCCTGCCACACCAAATACACACATTACCAAATAGATCCATTACCAACAACGACATACAGACGTTTCAGGAAGATAATTATGTCTCCTAACATTTCTCCAATATTGATGCTGGGGAAAAAGTGAATGTGCGCATGGGAGAAAGAGCAAGAGCTGGAAAAGAGATGTGGTGTGACTAGGAAAACAGACATCAAAACTCTTTAACCAGAGATCATTGTTTTCAAATACTGTAAAAAGAAAAGTGTTGTCTTGAAGACCAAGTTCATTTGCTTTGACTAGTGTTCCATTTGTACATGTGCATTTGCGGGGCACTTTGCAAACTTGCTAGTGCCATTTACAATGAATTAGTCTAGGATATAAACCCCCTAAACATACAGGTTCCACAATGGTAATATGCAAAAACATTTTTCCCCCCCAAAGAGCATATTGTCATCGGCTTCATTAAGCCTAGGCCTACTCAGCAAATAGATGCAGTGACTGTAATTCATCCCCTTGCACTGTTCAATGTGGATTTTTTTTAATTCCAGAGAACCGGCATAATAAACTGTCACATGTCGGTAGGGCAATATCGAAAAGACAGATTTTGGTTCGTAAACCAGAAAAGAAAATTCAACACACCAAACTGAGCCCTGAATCTTAAATCGCAGTAGTTGTTTTCTTGACTGAATATACGAGGCAATTTAGCAATTGGGATTTTCTATCTGTAATGGTTATGATAAATGAGGCATTGTTGTGCACTGTTGGGATACAGATAAATGCACACATTTATCCCAGCGTGGGACCTTCTGTTCTAAGAAATATACACTACCGTTCAAAAGTTTGGGGTCACTTAGAAATGTCCTTGGTTTTGAAGAAAAATACATTTTGTGTCCATTTTGCAGGTACTATTTAATGAAGCTGCCAGTTGAGGACTTGTGAGGCGTCTGTTTCTCAAACTAAACACTAATGTACTTGTTCTCTTGCACACCGGGGCCTCCCACTCTGATTAGAGCCAGTTTGCTCTGGTCTATGAAGGGAGTAGTACGAGATCTTTAGTTTTTTTGGCAATTTCTCACATGAAATAGTCTTCATTTCTCAGAACAAAAATAGACTGATGAATTTCAGAAGAAAGTGCTTTATTTCTGGACATTTTGAGCCTGTAATCCAACCCACAAATGCTGATGCTCCAGATACTCAACTAGTCTAAACAAGGCCAGTTTTATTGCTTCTTTAATTAGCACAAGTTTTCAGCTGTGCTAACATAATTGCAAAATGGTTTTCTAATGATCAATTAGCCTTTTAAAATGATAAACTTGGATTAGCAAACACAACGTGCCATTGGAACACAGGAGTGATGGTTGCTGATAATGGGCCTCTGTACACCTATGTAGATATTCCATAAAAAAATAATTTCTAAGCGACCGCAAACTTTTGAACGGTAGTGTATATATTTTCCATTCCAAAAAATAATGTGAGTACTATAACAGTAAAAAAAATGGTTTTATCCAATGCCCATCCCCATGTGTGAAAAGGCGTGTACACGCATATGCCTAACCTTCCCATGGGAGCTGCCTTCGCCGCCATCTTCCATTTCCTCTTCGTCCCCCTCTTCCTCCTCACATGCCTCCTCCTCCTCGTCTCCATCGTCTACAAAGCAGCCTTGTGCATCCATGGCAACCAGTTCAGCCAAGGCCTTTGGCCCCCCCTCCTCCCGAAGCTGCAGTGAGAGGAGCACAGAACAGTGAATAAGGAGGGAATGGTTTGACAAGGGTTAGCGCCCAAGTGGCACCCTATTATTCCCTATTTAGTGCACTACTTTTGACTAGGGACCATAGGGCTCTGGTCAAAAGTAGTGCATACTGTACGTAGGAAATAAGGGGCCACTAGGGACTCCAAAAATGTAATACATTTATTGGATTTCTAAGCTGCCGAGGCAGAGTATACACACACACACACCTCGTCAACTCTCTGCTTGTGCCCCTGGGACTGCATGTGCTCCAGGAACAGGAGTGGGCTCCTGAAGTGCCTCTTGCAGACGGTACAGGAAGGATTGGAGGTGCGGCTGGCCAGCTTGTGCTCCCTGGTCCTGCGGTGCACCAAGACTGTACTGGTGTAGTGGATTTTGCAGGTAGCACACCAAAGCTGTGGGCCGGGTTTCTTCTCTCTGTGTTACACACACGCAGCTACATGAGTGGAAAGTTAAGTTTCTCTGCGTACACATCACAGACAAACTGAAACGATCCACCCACGTCAACCTCAGGAGGCTGAAAAAAAGTGGCTTGTCACCTAAAACTTTTTGCACAATTGAGAGCATCCTGTCGGGCTGAATCAGTGTGGTGTGGTGTGGAATCAGTGTGGTGAAGAAGACGCAACAGCGCCTCTTCAACCTCAGGAGGCTGATGAAATTTGGCTTGTCACCTAAAACCCTCAAACTTTTACAGATGCACAATTGAGAGCATCCTGTCTGGTTGCATCCCCGCCTGGTACGGCAACTACACCGCCCACAACCGCAAGCCTCTCCAGAGGGGGGTGCACAATGCATCACCGGGGGCGAACTACCTGCCCTCCAGGACACCGACAGCACCTGATGCCACAGGAAGGCCAAAAAGATCAAGGACAACAACCACCCGAGCCACTGCCTGTTCACCCCGCTATCATCCAGAAGGCGAGGTCAGTACAGGTGCATCAAAGCTGGGACCGAGAGACTGAAAAACAGCTTCTATCTCAAGGCCATCAGACTGTTAAACAGCCATCACTAACACTGCTACCAACGTACAGACTCAAATCATTGGCCACTTTAATAAATGGATCACTAGTCACTTTAATAATGCCACTTTAAATGTTTAAATATCTTGCATTACTCATACCGTATTCTATACCATCTACTGCATCTTGCCTATGCCGCTCTGTCATTGCTCATCCATATATTTATGTATATATTCTTATTTCATCCCTTTGATGTGTGTATTAGGTAGTTGTGGAATTGTTATATTACTTGTTGATTGTTGAAACTTTAATGGGTTACAGAGTTAATGTATTGAGCTGTATCTAAAATATATTTTCTTTAGTTATTTACACATGTAATTGTATTAGAATTCGTGTGTTGGCGATTGAGAGAACTACACACATATTTCTGTTGTATTGGATTACGCTATTGACTGCAAGTTCCAGAATGCCTTGCGCCAGGAAATAGAGAGCGAACGCCTAGTTATGTACAACTGATTATCCTGACTTTCACTAGCAACTTTCTTTTATTGTTTTGTAGAATCTAAAAGTTGTTAAATGTAACGTGAACAAGTAGTATTACTAAAAGAAGCTTTAATTTCAAATTTCCAGAGTCATTACTTTGAAGACAGTTATTCTAGATTGATATCGCTGCACTGCCGGAACTAGAAGCACAAGCATTTCGCTTCACTCGCAATAACATCTGCTAACCATGTGTATGTGACCAATAAAATGTGATTTGATGGCCATCTGGGTCATATTCACAAAGACAAATTATAGCAAAACTTTTTTCAACGGAAAACAAGTGTTTGTTATTGGACAATTTTAGGCAGACCCTTGCTGTTTCAGTCAGTTGTTTAATTCGGTACCTATCGCCTAACTATTGGGTCTTAAATCCCATTTACCTCTCACCAACGTGCACTAGTACTGACCCATCCTTGAAGGAGGAGCTGTCTCCGCAGCCTCCCTGCAGTGAATCCTGGACGCGGGGCATCAGGGTGACCAGACAGGCGCTGGACATGTGTTGGATCTCCATCATCCTCTGCTGGTGGACCAGGCCGTTCATGTGGCTCTGGAAGTCCTAATGAGGAAGAGAGAGGGATACAGCGAGATGTGAAGAGAGGGACACAGAGATATGACACAGAGGGATTCCTGTCTCATTAGCCTCGGGCTGACAGCTCAACCATGTGGCAGCTAATGAACTTGACTAACAGGGTCGCTGAAGGGTCAAGCTGAGTGCTTGTCTTGGACCATTCAAACGCAAACATTCCACTCTACACCCTCAGGGGGTACTCTACCTGCTGGTTGTGACAGGCCAGAGTGCAGATGTAGCAATAGAACTTGTTGGCAGCATCACCCCCCTCCTTGCCCTCTTCCTGCCCCCTTTCCAATGCCCCTGGGGCAGCCTTGCCCTCTGCCATGTCCTCCAGGCCTGGAGTGAATGCCTGGCTCTCACCACTCAGCTGCTCAGAGGCTGGCATGGCCGACACTCCACTCTGAACCTGCTCATACACAAGGACCCTCAGATCAGGTCATCTCACCTTCTGTGAGCAAAAATCAGTGCCCCGCTACCCATCTGGACTAGCACTACAATCATGGTTTAGGCTTCAGTAAAGCCCTCTGTAACAAATAAAACTCACCTCGGCTGCTCTGCTCTCCTCCATTGCCTCTGCAGTCACTGGTTCAGCTATGCTCCCACCCTCCTCCAGAATGACACAGTCTGTTATTGGAAAGAACAGGTGAGAACTAGTCCTACCAAGCCAAAAGGTGAAAGGCCAATGCTTAAGCCACAGAGATCTACCGATCTATGGTGTTCTGTAGATATGGCTGTAGCTCTGTGGGAATAAGAGGCTTGGAATGGCTGCTGGAATGGTACACTATAGACAATAGTATGTGGACACCCCTTCAAATGAGTGGATTCGGCTATTTCAGTCACACCCGTTGCTGACAGGTCTATAAAATCGAGCATACAGCCATGAAATCTCAATAGACAAACCTTGGCAGAAGAACGGCCCGTATGAAAGAGCTCATTGACTTTCAACATGGCAACGTCATAGGATGCCACCTTCCCAACAAGTCAGTTTGTCAAATGTCTACCCTGCTAGAGCTGCCCCGGTCAAATGGAAGTGCTGTTATTGTGAGGTGGAAACGTCTAGAAGCAACACCGGCTCAACCGTGAAGTGGTAGGCCACACAAGCTCACAGAACAGGACCACCAAGTGCCGAAGTGAGTGGCGTACAAAAATTGTCTGTCCGAGGCCTCCCAAGTGGCTTAGGGCATTGCATCGCAGTGCTAGCTGTGCCACTAGATCCTGGTTCGAGTCCAGGCTCTGCAATATCAAATGCACGAGTTACACCAGTAATGCACAATCCCTCCATCAGTGCTCAGACTGTCCGCAATAGGCTGAGAGGCGCTGGACTGGGGGCTTGTAGGCCTGTTGTAAGGCAGGTCCTCACCAGACATTACCGGCAACAACATTGCCTATGGGCAAAAACCCACCGTCGCTGATGAGTCGCGGTTTTGTCTCAGTGGTGATGGTCGGATTCGTGTTTATTGTCGAAGAAATGAGCGTTACACAGACTCCTGTACTCTGGAGCGGGATCGATTTGGAGGTGGATGGTCCGTTATGGTCTGGGGCGATGTGTCACAGCATCATCGGACTGAGCTTGTCGTCATTACAGGCAATCTCAACTCTGTGCGTTACAGGGAAGACATCCTCCTCCCTCACGTGGTACCCTTCCTGCAGGCTCAGCCTGACAATGCCACCAGCCATACTGCTCGTTCTGTGCATGATTTACTTCAAGACAGGAATATCAGTGTTCTGCCATGGCCAGCAAAGAGCCCGGATCTTAATACCATTGAGCACGTCTGGGACCTGTTGGATCGGAGGGTGAGTGCTAGGGCCATTCCCCCCCAGAAATGTACGGGAACTTGCAGGTGCCTTGGTGGAAGAGTGGGGTAACATCTCACAGCAAGAACTGGCCAATCTGGTGCAGTCCATGAGAAGGCGATGTACTGCAGTACCTAATGCAGCTGGTGGCCACACCAGATACTGACTGCTACTTTTGATTTTGACCCCCCCCCCCTTTGTTCAGGGACACATTATTCTGTTTCTATTACTCACATGTCTGTGGAACTTGTTCAGTTTATGTCTCAGTTGTTGAAAATTGTTATGTTCATACAAATATGTACACATGATTAAGTTTGCTGAAAATAAAACGCAGTTCACAGTGAGAGGACGTTTCTTTTCTTTTTTTCTGAGTTGGTCATGTAGTGTATGAGAACACAAACCTCCAGGCTGGCAGTCAACCGGTGCGCTTTGATACTCTGCTGCACCCAGGACCCCGCCTGTCTCAGGAGGCTGCTCCACAGTCTCCTCTAACCTGGGACAGAGAAATAAAGGATACGTGTCACTACTAGCTGCTACCCTCCAAGGACTCATCACAGCATATAGATATTCTAATCTGAAGATATACATACATATCATACATATATATATACATATATAAGCAAAACAAGAAAGAGGCTTGACAGCCACCAGCTCAGATTGTTGTGAAATAGTTTCTGTAGTTAGAAACAGGTAAGACTAGCATTCCTACAACATTACTTTGTTGAAATATAACTTCATAGCCGAGAAATTAATTGCACCCAAATTGGCCATTTTCATTTTTAGGATTCATATAAATCACAAAAAAATAGTACCTAACCTCAGATTTGAAAAATAAATCTAATAAAATAAATCTAGTAATCACAAAAACAATTGTCAAAAGCCACCAACGGACCCCCACACCCAACAACGAGTGTACAGTATCAGTTTATGTTTGACAATTAGTATGATGCTGCAGCGTGGAGTATGGTTTCTTCATCCTATGCAATGTATTCGTTCAGAGAAATTATTCATTTAAGTTGTTAGGTTTATGTCCCAACCTACATTCTGATATTACCAGGTTCGGACCACTAAATGGTGCTGTTCCTGCTATTAAGTGAAATAAAAATGTTTTAGATTCCCGTAATGTTAAAGGGATAGTTCACCCAAATTACATTATTTCCCTTACCTGTAAGCAGTCTATTGACAAGGTATGATGGCAAACAATGCTTTGGTTGTTTGCCACTGTTTCAAATACATATATTTTTATTTTTTTAGCATTTGTGGCACAAATCCAAAGCAAGTCAATGGTACCTATATTAGAATTTTCCTGCTTCATGTTAAAATCATCCTAAAGTACCCCCAAAATTGATTGTGTAAATCAATGACGCTACTTATTGATGATTTGGATATGAAGTGCGAAAATGCTAATATTAGGTATTAGATTTGTGCGACATACTCAAAAAAAGTTGAAACAATGGCCAGGTAAACAAAACCGAAGCATGGGTTGCTAAAAAATTTAATAACAGTAGCACAATCGTCACAACATAGCCGGCAATGCCATCATTCTCTTTTACCACTTCAACAAATCTTTCCCAAACATTACTTTTCTGGCCCTCCCTTCTCTTTATGGTAAACTCTCCATTTTGCAGCTTTTCTTTTAATGAATTCAACTCGAACATGGTCCTTTTTGCCTCCGTGGATCGATGTTAACCGTTTCTGCCCATTCCCAAAAGCATTAGGCATGTAGGCTATTTAGCACGCGTACAGTTAGGCCCTAAAGTTTACAGGCTTACTTACACATTAAATACCAGATAGCCTAAAATAATGAAAGAAAAACAGCAATGTAGGCTATAGATATACATTTCACAAAAATGATGAATCCATAAATGTAAGGTATTGTTTTCTTTACTCAACATGCCCACCACCTACATGCCCTTCATCCACACAATATCTAATAACCCGAAATCCGCCCAGTTATGAGTTAACCCATGCATCACCAGCGTGGACGGTCCGTGGGTGGCTTGTGGTACTATCAATTAGCTTAATTTCTCAGATATCAAATTATATCGCTACAAAATGTCGTTGTAGGAATGCTAATCTAATCTGTTTCTAAGTACAGAAACAATTTCAAAGCAATTTGATGGTGGGTGTCATGGCTTGCTGAAATAAAATGCAAAGATCCACAAGGAATGCATTTATTCAAACTCAAAACAGTACTACTTACACCTCTGTCCTCTGCTTCTTCAAAGCTGGCTCCTCAGGCTCCGGTTGCACTGAAGGCTGTGCCCGTCCACCTGGCCCTCCCACTCCTCCATCTGCAGGAAGAGAGAGACAGGGCTGTCATGTGCTACTGTACCAACCACAGAATTACTGGTTTCACACCCACTCAAAAACAGAGAAGAAGAAATAGGAAAAGAGGAAGCAACCCCCCCCAAAAAACACACAAAAAAACGTTTTTTTCATGCCTCAGATTTCACTAGCTGCAAATAAAAACCTTAACAAATGATAACATGAGATGGCAACACCAGCTAGCAGTGGGTGTTCAGGTATGGTCCTACCTTTCAGAGCCTTATCATTGGTTTCCCCTGCTGTCCTGCCGGCTGCAGGTCGGCTAAATGTGCTCCCCAAGGCTCTCTGCTCATTTTCCCTCTTCCGATCCGGCTGCCGTGACCCGTAGTCCTACATGAACAGGGTGAGGCATTTGATCAACAATTCAACTGCTCTCAGCAATCAACGTGTGCAACAGGTATAGAGGACTCAAATGTTAAAGATTATAATATTGACCAATTCAGTATTTCCATAAGCAATTATCATCAAGCCTCCTCATAGTTTTGCCCCACAGTATCAAAACAATCTTAGACAATAACTGAGTAAAACACAAAACTGTTAGCTTGTCAAACAGAAAGCTCAGACAAGGGTGCTCAGTGCCTTGTAATTATCCATAGTTAAATAGAGGTTTGATTACGTTGTTGTTGTTGTTGTTGTAGTAGCGGGAGTGGGGGTGGTAGTGTCGGGCAGGGAAGCCCATGTGGGGGTTCTTGATGGACATGCCCATGGGTACAGGGCCCATGAGAGAGGACCGGGCCCCTGCAGCAAAGAACTGGGTGAACTGCTGCCCACTCACCGCTGCAAAGCCCTGCATGCTACCTGGAGTGCCAGAGACAGGAGAGATAGAGGTAGGAAGAAAGTGTGGGAGGAGATGAGCATGAGGAGAAAAAAAATCATTGGTGGAAAAACTTTCAGCACTGGTGTAAAGTATTTAAGTAAAAATACCTCAAGTAGTACTTTAAAGTATCTGTACTTATGTATATTTTTGACAACTTTTACTTCACTACATTCCTAAAGAAAATAATGCACTTTTTACTCCAACATTTTCCCTGACACCTAAAAGTACTTGTTACATTTGGACAGGAAAATGGTCCAAGACACACACTTATCAAGAGAACATCTTTGGCATCTGATGTGGCACTCACTCAACACAAATGCTTTGTTTGTAAATACAAAAACAAGACAATTGTGCTGTCTGGTTTGCTTAATATAACAAATGATACTGAAGTACATTTTACAAATTGAATTTAAAGATGGATACTTACGTATATTCAAAAACAAATACTTTTAGACTTACTCAAGTAGTGTTTTATACTAGGTGACTTTCACTTGAGTCATTTTCTATTGAGTCATTTTCTACTTTAACTCAAGTATGACTATTGGGTACTTTTTCCCCACCACTTTTTCCAGCAGTAGGGTAGTGCCAGAGTTTCTATCAGGTGGTCTTTCGGAACTACAAGGCGTTCTACAGTCAAAGTGATAACAGTTCATAGAAGCGGACAGCGTTTTCACGTACGCACCTGCTGTAGATAAAATTATGTACTACATTACCGATTTTTAAAAAAACAACATTTTTAAATCTGTCGTTTTCTGACATTCTGAAATGCGCTCACCTTGCATCTGCTGCATCATTATAGCCCCTTGTAACATTGGGTTGGGGGCCATGATGGAGGCCCGAGTGGCCATGTTGACCACACGGGGAGGTGGAGGAGCAGGGCCTGGTACAGCCATGGCCCTGGTCATAACAGAGGGAATGGGCATTACTAAGCAGTATTTATATACTTAACAAAAATATTTTAAAAACATTCAACAATTTCAATGATTTTACTGAGTTAGTTCATATAAAGGATATCAGTCATTTGAAATAAATTCATTAGGCCCTAATCTATGGATGTCACACAACTTGGCCAGCCATTCAGAATGACCCCCCCCCCCCAAAAAGGCTTTATTAGACAGAAAATCTCCTCAGTTTCATCAGCAGTCCGGGTGGCTGGTGTTAGAAGATCTTGCGGTTGTGAGGCAGGTTGGACATACCGCCAAATTCTCTAAAAATATGTTGTGGCAGCTTATGGTAGAGAAATTTACTTTCAATTCTCTTGCAACAGCTTGTGGACATTCTTGCACTCAGCATGCTCCCTTAAAACTTGAGACATCTGTAGCATTGTGTTGTGTGACAAAACTGCACATTTGAGGGGCCTTTTGTCCCCAGTTTAATCAGCTTCTTGATATGCCACACGTGTCAGGTGGATGTATTATCTTGGTAAAGGAGAAATGCTCACTAACAGGGATGTAAACACATTGCACAAAATGAGAGAAATAAGATTTTTGTGCATATGGAACATTTCTGGGATCTTTTATTTCAGCTCATGAAACATGGGACCAACACTTTACATGTTGCGTTTATATTTGTTCAGTATATTTACACACAATACAGCCAAAGTCAAACAATTGGCCACGTTCATTTCGATAACAAATACTATTTAAACATTAAATGTGGAGTGCGTTCAGCAGGACAGAACCGTTTCCAAAGTTTATTCCACAGAAACTATACTGTTCTGAATGACCATGGGTATATTCATTTAGACGAAGATAGTAGAAAACAATAGAAAAATGTTTTGCGATGGAAACATTTTACAACAAAAACCTGAGTTTCTATTGGATACAATCAGGTAGGTCCCTCCCGTTTAGTTCTCTTTACCTCTGTTGGCTTCAAATTGTTTCCTAGTGAATAAACCCCAGGTTGAAGAAGGTTGTGATTATGGGGGTGTGCTGCACAGGCTTTTGCAAATGGTCACACCATAACCACCACACTTAGCTAAGACACGTTTTTTTTCCCAGAAACGCAAAAACAGTCTTACAAACCGTTACAGAACGTAGAGAAATGTTTCATTACCTGAACGCACCCCTGGAAAATTCTACCAAGATAAACATCACACCACCTGCCTGATATATCAGCAACCAGTGGTGTAGCGGAGGGTATACACCGGTTTTCTTTCTTTCAGTGAGCATTGCATTTACTCACTTCTAAGACGGACCCCCATTAGTCGACTGGTAGATTGTTTGGTCGATCAAGATTGTTTTAGTAGAGCAGTAGCAAATATATATTTTTTCACGGTACAGTTGACACCGGTCTGACTCGCACCAATCTCAGTAAACTAATACATTGCAGAGGCCGCGTGGATGGCACAGTCCAAGGGGAGTGTGGCTAAGATGCACGTCTCTCTCCAGAACGTGCTCTCCCGCCAATTTGTTCAGTCATTGCTTCATAACTTCATCGTGTGAATTGTTTGTGTATATCAAATCCCCATTACACGTATAACCAGTAGTACATTTTAATGTTAATTCCTAATCTACAATGTTCGTTTAGAGTAACTTCTGATAACGCATTCAATATATTATTCCAGTCTTACCTTTCAGAGTGGACACATTGTTTGCAGAACTCACAACCTATGCTACACTTGTGAGAAACAAGTTTTGGTTAATTTAATTCCATTTACGAGTTGTCAATTTAGTCATGGTCTTGTTTGGAGAGCTACTGTCAATGTTGAGAAAGGACTACGCTTAGAAGTAGGCCTTTAGGCTACCTGGCCTGAATGCAAATGTAGGCATATAAATGTGGTTTACGCCATATCAATTATGTAGTACAATACAAAAATCATGTACAAAGTAGCCTACACAATCGCAAATATATTTCACCCGTGCCGCACACACCTAGATTCAGAGGAATATCAGGCAACATTTCCCGCAAGAGAGCTTAACTGGTTGTCGCATTGAGCAGCTCACAGATTTGAACGACATCGGTAGGGTAGGAAAGATGTTTCAACTTATGATAATACCAGTAAATGCTAACTAAGGCAACAATGGGTCTGCAAAG
This sequence comes from Oncorhynchus tshawytscha, assembly GCF_018296145.1. Taxonomy (NCBI): domain Eukaryota; kingdom Metazoa; phylum Chordata; class Actinopteri; order Salmoniformes; family Salmonidae; genus Oncorhynchus; species Oncorhynchus tshawytscha. Next base: position 21,328,612 of record NC_056448.1, on the reverse strand, counting down.
CATTGAAAAAGGTTGGTCCAAAGTTAGTTGGATCTTTGCGATGCTCAACTCAGCCATCATGCTCTGTTTGAATATACTTGTATTTTTTTTAACCTTTATTTAACTAGGCAAGTCAGTTAAGAACAAATTCTTATTTACAATGACCCCCTAGGCACAGTGGGTCAGCTGCCTTGTTCAGGGGCAGAACGACCGATTTCCACCTTATCAGCTCGGGATTCGATCTTGCAACCTTACAGTTAATAGTCCACCGCTCTAACCACTAGGCTACCTGCCACCCCTAAAGGCTTTGCAGATAAAAACTTCCTTATTAAAAATGTTCACTGCAAAGTAGGCCTACCTGGCAGAATTTCATGATGATTTTTTAAAACTCTGCCACTACATTGGAGCCTACAGTACAGAAACCCCACTAGCCAAAAGGTCTCTTGCTAGGTGCACAATTGAATTAAAAGCAACTACACCCTCACCCATTTTGTTTCTTCCCCAGACCTAAAATGTGTTATCCTGGTGTGTAGTGGTGATTTTAGCATGTTTTAAATTGAACCTTTATTTAACCAGGCAAGTCAGTTAAGAACTAATTCGTATTTTCATTGACAGCCTAGGAACAGTGGGTTAACTGCCTGTTCAGGGGCAGAACGACAGATTTGTACCTTGTCAGCTCGGGGGTTTGAACTTGCAACCTTCCGGTTACTAGTCCAACACTAACCACTAGGCTACCCTGCCACTCCTTGATGGGGCAAACTGAAAAGAAGCATGCCAGCAAAGCCAACAACACTAAACAATACATTAATTGCACCATAACAGTGACAAACCATACCCACATTAAGCTGTCCCAAAAGCAAAGTCCCAACAGCAGTTCCAACACCTTACCACAGCTACACCTGGCTACCAGCAGAGCCTTGTCTGGCAGCAAAACAGTTCATTCAGTCTCATTTCCTGCGTTAGAAAAAAACATAGCTTATATTGCTGACTTGCTTAAAGAACTGTGGTTTCTACTGCCAATTGAGATGCACAAACTATGGCATAAGTGGACGACGAACAGATAGGAGGCGATCCGTAATTTTGACTAAGACATTAATGAGCGAGCTGTGATGGACGTAGTCAGTATACAGTGGCTTGTGAAAGTATTCACCCCCTTAGCATTTTTTCTTGTTATTTTGTTGCCTTACAACCTGGAATTAAAATGTATTTGGGGGGGGGAGGGGTTGTATCATTTGATTTACACAACATGTTAAATATTTTTTATTGTGAAACAAGAAATAAGACAAAAAAACAGAAAACTTGCATAACTAGCGTGCTTAACTATTCACCCCCCCCCCAAAGTCAATACTTTGTAGAGCCACCTTTGCAGCAATTACAGCTGCAAGTCTCTTGGAGCATGTCTCTATAAAGCTTAGCACATCTAGCCACTGGGACTTTTGCCCATCCAAGGCAGCTTCTTCAAGTTGGATGGGTTCCACTGGTGTACATTAATCTTTAAGTCATACTACAGATTCTCAATTGGATTGAGGTCTGGGCTTTGACTAGGCCATTCCAAGACATTCAAATGTTTCCCCTTAAACCACTTGTGTGCCGCTTTAGCAGTATGCTTAGGATCATTGTCCTGCTGGAAGGTGAACCTCTGTCCCAGTCTCAAATCTCTGGAAGACTGAAATAGGTTTCCCTCAAGAATTTCCCTGTATTTAGTGCCATCCATCATTCCTTCAATTCTGACCAGTTTCCCAGTCCCTGCCAATGAAGAACATCCCCACAGCATGCTGCTGCCACCACCATGCTTCACTGTGGGGATGGTGTTCTCAGGGTGATGAGGTGTTGGGTTTGCGCCAGACATAGCGTTTTCCTTGAAGCCCAAAAAGCTAAATTTTAGTCTCATCTAACCAGAGTACCTTCTTCCATATGTTTGGGGAGTCTCCCACATGCCTTTTGTCGAACTCCAAACGTGTTTGCTTATTTTTTTCTTTAAGAAATGGCTTTTTTCTGGCCACTCTTCTGTAAAGCCCAGCTCTGTGGAGTGTATAGCTAAAAGTGGTCCTATGGACAGATACTCCAATCTCAGCTGTGGAGCTTTTCAGCTCCTTCAGGGTTATCTTTGGTCTCTTTGTTGCCTCTCTGATTAATGCCCTCCTTGCCTGGTCTGTGAGTTTTGTTGGGCGGCCCGCTCTTGGCAAGTTTGTTGTGGTGAAATATTCTTTCCATTTTTGAATAATGGTGCTTTGTGGGATGTTCAAATTTTCAGATCTTTTTCATAACCCAACCCTGATCTGTAATTCTCCACAACTTTGTCCCTGACCTGTTTGGAGAGCTCATTGGTCTTCATTGTGCCACTTGCTTGGTATTACGTCTTGCTTAGTAGTGTTGCAGACTCTGGGTCCTTTCAGAACAGGTGAATATATACTGAGATCATGTGACAGATCATGTGACACTTAAATAAAGTGCACCTGTGTGCAATCTAGCTTATGTGACTTCTGAAGGTAATTGGTGGCACCAGATGTTATTTAGGGGCTTCATAGCAAAGGGGGTGAATACATATGCACCCACCACTTTTCTGCTTTTTTTTGTGGGATTTTTTAAACAACTTTTCCCCCCTTCCATTTCACCAATTTGGACTATTTTGTGTTAAAAAAAAAACTGATAAATTACAGGCTGTAATGCAACAAAATAGGAAAAATGCCAAGGGGGGTGAATACTTATGTAAGGCACTGTAACTATTTGTCCAGCACTATTGAAATGTACAGCGACAGAATTCAGAACATGGGTCGTTCTGACAGTATTCTCCCTGAACACCAAGTCAGAACCGTAGGATAAATAAAGGGGGCACATAAGCAGACAATTAAAGCTATTACAATAATCGATGACTACATTTCTCTAAAACAGGCTACATGTGCACCACCAAGATTGAACAATAGGCAAAATTATGATGGGAAAAGTGACCAAATGATTAGGGTGAGACACATGGGGTACTAACAGCTTACTACAAAACATTCACTTAGTATGGCCGATGACCACCGATACATTTTATCTGTAATTTCTCTTCATGACTAGGATTGAAAAGGATTTGCCAGTAGATTGTAGACTTCATTCACGATGACTGTTAGTTTGCTAAGATTTTGAATGTATGTTGACATGATCAGTCCAATCAATGCTACTGTAGATATGTGATTTGATGTAATTTTATCTGTGGCCAATGACCTTGAGCCTTCTTGGAAGGGCACTTCAATATAACTCTGGCAGCACCCAAGAGGCTTGAATTTTCTAGCTCTACCTTTAGATTTTGCAATGACGTACTGTCCCCATGAGTGCCAGAATAATGAGCCAATCAAACCGTAACTAGAAAGCATTACCAACCCCTATGCTCCGTATTTTCTGAAGGCTGCCCCACCACCACAGAAAGCACTGAGCTAAGCTGAACCACCTGCATTTTGGAGCTGCCTTAAGAAAGCAAAAAAAAGAGACCAAGTTTGTATGCGCCACCAGCCCTGAATGACGAGTCGCCACTGCTCGTGTGGTATAAGCATTGTTGGTGACTTAAAACACATTTTTTCTTCTATAAAACAAATACATTTTGAGAGTGAAAACCTTAACTATAGGAAAACCTAGAATTTTTACACAGTGCGCCATTCCGCCGCTGGGTGGGCTGTTTTTGCAAAATTAGAGTAAAGCAGCTTCTCCAGGCACCACTGTCAAACTGCTGCTAGCAAATCACACTTACATTTAAGGGTCTGTTCGTAAATTCACTCTATCTACCCCCAATTTCAAACACTCGTCCGTGTACCAGAGCACAGAATAACAGATTAATTTACGAACGTGCAAACCCGTTGAATATGACTGGTATGAGTAAACTTCGGCAAAAAAAATATATATTAAATTGCCAGAAGCACAATTATTAACATGAAAACAGCCAAACCAACTCTGCTATGGTGAGTAAAATGGTCAAGTGTTCTCTCATTTGTGTCTGGAAGTAGCTAGCAAGCTAGCCAATGTTAGCCGGTTAGAGTTCTGGGCCAGTAACCGAAAGGTTGCTGGATTGAATCCCCGAACTGACAAGGTAAAAATCTGTAGTTCTGCCCCTGAGCAAGGTAGTTAATCGACTGTTTCCCGGGAAAGGAAGACGTGGATGGTGATTAAGGCAGCCCACCGCAACTCTCTGATTCAGAGGGGTTGGGTTAAATGCGGAAGACATTTCAGTTGAAGGCATTCAGTTGTACAACTGACTAGGTAACCCCTTTCCTGTTAGCTTGGGTGCTTGACTGCCATTGTGAGGTAAGAACGCTCGGATCAACCCTTCTTTGGAAGGCCAAGAGGTTCTAATCTTCATACCTGGTACACGTCTTAACACTTGTAATTCACATTTCTCACGTCATTTTTTTGTACACATGATTTTTTCCCACCTGTCCAGTGTGTTCACAGGTGATTTGAAAGCTTGTTATGGGCGTTTTTACACACATTCATTGCACCTGTTCAGTGTGCATTTACAGGTGATTAGATTGTTTGAATATCGTACCTTCAGACGCATGAAATTGTGCCACAGCACACGTTCTGAATGCCTGTGTAGTAACAGGTACATTTCGTTGTAGCCCCTCCCAACTCAATTTCCGGGAGTTTGACTTTAGGCCCGTTGTGATGAATCGCTTACTCGGGGAGGGAGATGTTTCTAAATATGGGTCAAATTGTTAACAATAGTAAATTACATCATAAAACATTTTAATTCAGCCTTTGTGGTTTGGAAATTATAGTGACTATTGCTTTAATTTATTCATCAAACAAACGGGTTTGGAAAAGTAGATAATCGCCACAAAACAATCCCATCTGGTGGATGGAACCTGTCATAATTATTACGTAATTTTTTTCATTTTTTAGATTTATACTTAGCTTGATACTTCAGACAAGGAAAAATTATGGATAGCTAATTCAAATGAAAAAAAAAAAGTGCTTTTTTTCCAATACATACAAATAAACCAAAAAATAATAATGTGACGTTAGCTACAAAATAAGCTGTTTTCGAACAGGTGACTGCGTGTAAAATGTGCCCATAACAAGCATTCTGATCATCTGTAGAGACACATCAACTGTAAATGCACACTGAACAGGTGTAATGAACACCATACCAAGTGTTCAAATCACCTGTACACACACTGAACAGGCGGGAAAAAAATCGCGCGTACAAAAAAAAAAAGACATTTGACACATAAAAAATAAAAAAAATCAGGTGAAAAATTATAATTCTAAGTGTTAAAACGTGTTCCGGGTAAAATGATTAGAATTTCTTGGCCTTCCAGAACGTCCAGTGCGCGCTAAACGCTCATAGAACGAAACGCTCCTAATTAACTTACGACCCGGAGCGCACTATGATAGCGGTGGCAATTTCCTTAGTAGGCCTGCTGATCCACGACCTCGAGTTCACATTTCTTACCGTCCTCCTTGGTGGTGATGATGATGATGCCTGGGTGCATGGTGCGATGGAGGCGGTTGTGGTGGCGCAGGCGGCGGCGGTGGAGGGGGCTGCTGGAACAGTTGCTGAAGCTGCCGCAGGTGACGGTGAAACTGTTGCTGTTGTTGTTGTTGCTGCTGCTGCTGCTGATGGTGGTGGTGTGGGTTAAACATTCCGGCGTTGTGTTGTTGGTGTTTAATGCTAAACTGCGTGTGTCCGTGCTTGTTTGCAGAAAAGCCTGTTGACGACACCTTCTCGGTTCGGGTCAGGATCTTGGTCAAGGAAAAACAAAGCGTTTGATAATAATCTGATCCACAATAAACCTCTAATCCAGCTAACGTTCATATTTAGTATACAGTACATTGCTACGTTTGTTAGCAACGACGCTATGGATGAAATAGCTAGCTATGTGTTTTTTGTAGCATGTGGTTTCTAGCTAACATTAGCTAGCCAGCAATAGCAAAACTAGTCAATGTCCACCCTCTCCGGATAACATAACTAGCTATCTAGCTAGCCTAGCAATTGGGCCTAGGATTAGCTAGTTATTTTTTGGCTAACAAGCAGTTTAGCTAGTTGAGATAACATTTAATCGGAATAATCAATGGTAGTTACATTTCAATTACACGGTGTATTACCATTATTTGTATCATATTAACGTTACCTACTTTTTAACGGAATGAATTCTTTTAGAAGGGCAAGTTAGCGACGGTCTGCCTCCTGTTGAAAGTTAGCAGCGATTGTTCCGTTGAGACTGCGCACTTGGTACCGGTGTTTTACTGGGATGCGCACTCTGATTGTCGTTAATAGGCGTGTGTCGCCCTCTTTCACTTAGGAGGCTGAAGTACAGATGACGTCGTTTAACCAATTCAGCACCATGGACAGATCAACACTGCCTTCCAAACCAATGCCTACCAAACATTATCAACATTGGCATAACACAATATGATATAGCTAGTATAAGTGTGTCAACACCCTATTTTACAGCCTATTTAGAAATAGCTGCATTGCTTCCATAGCCTGTATTTTCTATTTCGTACAGCATAGCCTAGTACAACAGAGAGCACACGAAGCCTAGGGGTGCAATTCTGTTGCGCTAGATCTCCGTGGTGCATGCGCGTCGGTGCAGGGATGTCAGCGTATTCTGAGAAGAGATCATCCCTCGGTGCTGCGTGGTAGAGAGCTGAACATAGCTGTAGAAGAGAGTGGGGAGAGGAGAAGCGTTCTGTGTAGAGGGAACACCGGGGAATCGTAATCAATGAGGGTGCAAGCAAAATTAAAATAGAAGGCGTATTCCAAACGTTGAAACACCTTTCACGGAAGGGTGATAAGGGCCAAGGACCGAGAGAAACGTTTTCCCTCATTTAATTATAATCTGTAAAGGAGCGACATATTCCCTTGCAATCATGGGGAACCGGGGGATGGAAGACCTTATTCCTCTGGTGAATAAAATGCAAGATGCCTTTTCGGCCATCGGTCAAAATTCTCAGTTGGACCTGCCTCAAATTGCTGTGGTTGGCGGGCAGAGTGCAGGGAAAAGCTCGGTGTTGGAGAACTTCGTTGGGAAGTAAGTGGTTTTGTGTTTTTGGACGCAAATGCATCTCTCCGTTATCAAAGTCTCCTAGGCTGCAATGGTTCTTGCACACCTACCCATCCCCATCCTCCCGTTCCATTGGCTTAGCTCCAGCCATGAGATCCATTGGATAACTTTAACATGATATAGAATGTCTTAAATAAAGATGATTTGCTGCAATTATTGTCTTAGAATCACCAGTCCCTCTTCGAGAGTAGCCATGAGGGAATCTAAACATATTATTTGGTTACATAAAACCTTCCCTGTAGTCCACAGGCTAATTGCTGCAGTATGTACTGGTAGAGTACCAAACCAAAATGGACGTTTTGATTTTCTTGTTGGTGCTCCCTATTATAAAATCATTGTATATATTTATAAACAATATTAATTGCAATATTTCTTGGCAAATTCTTTAGTTCCTATATGGTACTATTTTCAATGTTTGTCATAGTGCAAATCTACATTACATATAAAATAATCCCTCACTATTTTGCATTTCCTTTGATATTACAAATAGCCTATTGTATATTGGAGATTACCAGTTCTTACAGACATCATAAATGTACCGGTTTAAAGGGGGTCGAATGGGGTGCGCATTTCCCTCCATTCTCAGTTTTTCCACCTTGTCCTCAGGGCTCATAGCACATTGGAGGCCAAGGCCCCATATGTAGGGCCTTGTAAACACACAATTCCAACAAGAAAGCTTCATGTGTGGTTGTTTTTCAGACAGGGTTTCAATTTTGTCATTCATTAGCCAAACACTCAGCCCACAAAATATAGATATTATGTGTATCTGATACACACCTGGTGTGAGATATGAATAGACTACATAACATGTTTTTTTGTGGCCAGTTAATTATGTCATAGTCCCTGTCATAGACCCTCTCACGGAGTTGATGATGGATAAACCGCATATCTCCAGGGACACAACCCCGCTATACTCTGCAGTATGACCTTGCGAAAATACATAGAGAGGGGAGAGAGAGTCGCTCTGAGCCCTTCGTCTTCAGCTCCCCATCCATCTGTTAGTGCTTAGCTAGGCTGCTGCACCCGCTCAGCACCAGGCAATGATACAGATGAAGGATCTTAATTTGATCACTATTTTGTTGCTGAGAATTTTCCTGCACATAGGAAATGCAAACCTGTAGTGTATTCAAGGTTTAAAAAGGCTTCTAAAGTTTGTAATTTCCACTTTAAAATGTCAGACTAGATTAAAATGTGTCAAAACCTACAAAAAATCCCCATGAATTATAATCCGCATAATATATTTCATGTTGCTGCAGGATTATTATCTCCTACCAAGGCAGGGACATAATACAGCAACTACCCTGAGACTTATTATATGGATTGGGGCATCACGTCCCGTAGCCATTTCCTTGGTCATTCCAGGTCATATCACAACCAAATGTAAATTAACTCATTTGGAGATACATTATTAAAGGGATACTGTGAGATTCTGGAAACCATTTTTCTGTCTCTGCGTGCAGCACAAAGGAAATTAGCATACGCTAGCGTACTTATAGACATCCAGTCATTGCGCTAACGGTAGTTAGAATTGGCTCGCAAAATTACCTTTAACTTCTACATGCAGTCGCAGAGACATAAAATGGTATCCATGAGTTCCTCGGACTCTGGGTAAGTAGAAAAATGGCTTAATTGCCAGAATCTCGCAGTATCCCTTTAAACATATCCTTGCACACTGCAATACATGAAGAATGAAATTCATTTCTGTGCAATTGAATCTGCATCCACCACCAATATGGGATGTGAACGCAAACTTTGCCACATGGTGCAAAGCTAATTTCATTCAGTGATGTTGATTGTTGCTTGGCACCTGCCTTTGATTGCTTGATACCCATTACAGATAAACAGTACATTAATAGAATTTCATTGTTTGTTAACACAGTGCAATGTGAAATATAGGTCAGTCGGAGTAATAACCGAGAAATGGTCTTGTCAGCATCTTAGATGTTCTAGTGATTGAGGTCCACTCCACTGTTAACAGCCCTGTTTAGGGTCCCTTTGCACCAGTTATCAGTATAGTGGGAATTATGGGCAAAACACTATGACCATCTAATCATTATCTTAAATATTCTTACTCACTTCCTTCAATAATAAGGCTATAGATAGTCACGTTAACTATGATCATTACAGACAGCAATAGTAATGGCATCTTTTTGTAGGTGCCAACGGAGGCGCCGCCATGGCTCATTGACCAATGCCTATGGCGAAATTAATGTGTTTTTTTAAATGCCGAAAATAAGGTCTGTGGTAAACACAGGCTTAGGAGATCTTATATGCTTTGTTCTGTGAGATAATCTCCATCAGCTAACATCCCTTTTTGTGAATTTTGAAGCATTTATGTAATCAAAACAAGTCAAAAGCTAACGATGTGCTAACATGTAAAAAATAAAACTACACCTCAGGTCGCAAGCCTTTGACGTCTAGCTAACAGGCTTAGCTTACTTTATCAGACGTACTCAAAGTCTCCTCTGGAAAACATTTTTTGGGAACCAATAACACTAGCACCATCCTGCTGAAGAGATATGGTTGCAGCCTGGAGGAAAACAATCATTGCGTTTTCGTTCAAGCTGGTGAGCAGAAAGCTAACTAAGCTAAATATCTTTTTGACAGACTAGTGTAGTGTAGACTAGTTTTCATGGTCAGCATAGTGACATGAGACATTTTGCGACTAATGTTGGAGTTAAATTTCTCTGGCAAACCCTGACATTTGTAGCTGAAATTGTTGGCATTAAGTAGGAGTAGGGGATAATGTAATGTCAGTCTGCTCTTCCTGACCAGCTGCACTGATGTCATCTGGGTCTTCTTGATCACAGGCTACTGCCACACCCCCTCCCTGCTGTTTTCTATTATGTAGTTATTCCCTCCGCAAGGCAAACCAACAACCGAAATGTATAGAGTATAGAGACAAAGTGGAGTCACAATTCAACGGCTCAGACACAAGACATATGTGGCAAGGTCGACAGACAATCACGGACTACAAAATGAAAACCAGCCACGTCGCGGACACTGACGTCTTGCTTCCAGACAAACTAAACACATTCTTTCCCCGCTTTGAGGATAATACTGTACAGTGCCACGAGGTGGCCCGCTACCAAGGACTGTGGGCTCTCCTTCTCCGTGGCCAACGTGAGTAAGACATTTAAACATGTTAACTCTCGCAAGGCTGCCGGCATCCCTAGCCGCGTCCTCAGAGCATGCGCAGACCAGCTGGCTGGTGTGTTTACGGACATATTCAATCTCTCCCGATCCTAGTCTGCTGTCCCCACATGCTTCAAAATGGCCACTATTGTTCCTGTACCCAAGAAGGCAAAGGTAACTGAACTAAATGACTATCGCCCCGTAGCACTCACTTCTGTCATAATGAAGTGCTTTGAGAGACTAGTCAAGGATCATATCACCTCCACCTTACCTGTCACAATAGACCCACTTCAATTTGCTTACCGCCCCAATAGGTCCACAGATGATGCAATTGCCATAACACTGCACACTGCCCTATAACATCTGGACAAGAGGTATGCCTATGTAAGAATGCTGGTCATTGACTATAGCTCAGTATTCAACACCATAGTACCCTCAAGCTCATCATTAAGCTAGAGGCCCTGGGCCTCAACCCCGACCTGTGAAATTGTGTCCTGGACTTCCTGACAGGCCACCCCCAGGTGGTGAAGGTAGGAAACAACACCTCTACTTCGCTGATCCTCAACACTGGGGCCCCACAAGGGTGCATGCTCAGCCCCCTCCTGTACTCCCTAATCACCCATGACTGCATGGTCATGCATGCCTCCAAATCAATCATCAAGTTTGCAGATGACACAACAGTAGTAGGCTTGCTTACCAACAATGACGAGACAGCCTACAGGGAGGAGGTGAAGGCACTCGGAGTGTGGTGTCAACAAAACAACCTCTCACTCAACGTCAACAAAATAAAGGAGATAATCGTGGACTTCAGGAAACAGCAGAGGGAGCACCCCCCATCCTTATCGACGGGACAGCAGTGGAGGAGGTGGAAAGTTCCTTGGTGTACACATCACGGACAAACTGAAATGGTCTACCCACACAGACAGTGTGGTGAAGAAGGCACGACAGTGCCTCTTCAACCTCAGAAGGTTGAAGAAATTTGTCTCGTCACCTAAATCCCTCACAAACGTTTACAGATGCACAATTGAGAGTATCCTGTCGGGCTGAATCATTGCCTGATACAGCAACTGTACCGCCCACAACCACAAGGATCTCCAGAGGGTGGTGCGGTCTGCACAACGCATCACTGGGGGCAAACCACCTGCCCTCCAGGACACCAACAGCACCCGATGTCACAAGAAGGCCAAAAAGATCATGAAGGACAACAACCACCCGAGCCACTCCCTGTTCACCCCGTTACCATCCAGAAGGTGAGGTCAGTACAGGTGCATCAAAACTGGGACCGAAAGACTGAAAAACAGCTTCTATCTCAAGGCCATCAGTCTGTTAAACAGCCATCACTAACACAGAGAGGCTGCTGCCTACATACAGACTTGAAATAATTTGACACTTTAATAAATGGATCACTAGTCACTTTAATAATGCTGTTTTAATAATCTTTACATATCTTGCATTTCTCATATATATATGCTGTATTTTATACAATTTTATACCATCTATTGCGTCTTGCCTATGCTGCTCTGTCATTGCTCATCCATATATTTATATGTATATATTCTTATTCCTTTACTTAGATGTGTGTATTAGGTAGTTGTGGAATTGTTAGATTACATGTTAGATATTGCTGCACTGTCGGAACTAGAAGCACAAGCATTTCGCTACACTCACAATAACATCTGCTAACCATGTGTATGTGACCATTACATTTGATTTGATTATATTTTTGACACACTCTCTCACTGTCAATCCTACTCTCACTGAAACAATCATTTAATGCTCTCTCTACTGGGGCCTTGCTGTAATCTGTTGGCCTTTGGATTTTTAATAGAAATTATCAGCGTGTAGCAGGGATGGGGCTCAATTTGTAGATGCAGACAGAGACAGTCTCTGTCTGTCTGGATGTGTGGACATACAGAGTACCCTTCTGTTGGCACTGGGGTTTCCTGATAACTTGGAGAACATCAGACAATGTTGTGTCAGTCCATTCACTCCCCTGACCCCGTGGTGTCATCATTGGCATTACAGGGATCTGTTGAAACACTGAACGATTAGAGGAGTGAGAGAGAGAGAGATTCAGGCCACAGGGTATCATGGAAGTAACATCTCTGTCATGAGAGGTACATAATGCTGTCACAATAATTACATGATATAGGATGGAAATAGTGATGACTGCTTCTAACACTGACATTATACAGCCATGACAACAATCATAGCTTTTTGCTGATCAATTATGAGTTTCATCTTGCATTCAGATATCCTGTAGAGGCACATTTTCCCATTTCCCATTTAGATTTTGTCATTTCTCAATGTTTGTCCTTGATATGCTGACTTGCAGGAGATGTAAAATGACTATTCATCAAACAGTCATAGCACTAGTTCAATTCTCTGTACACCATAATGGAATATTCAGTATACATTTCTCACAAATCAATACAAGAGAAAAATAAACAATATCTTTGTAATAATAGCACATAGCAGGTGTGGTTATGAGTTAACTCATAATGACTGTAGAACTCATCATTATCCCCCGAGCACAGCCTCCCAGCATTGATATTTCTGGTGGGTGTGACAGCCTTTGGTTTGGTGAGATGCTCTGTGAATTACAAGTACACATAACAGACAGTCACTTATATGAAAGGCAAATGGCACTATTAGGACTTGGATATTTGTCCTTGTCCTGTCCTTAGCCCCAGACCCCTGTGCTGCCGTAAGGGAACAGCATCGCAGTAGAGATGTGACACACCATAATGCAATACAGTTTATGTCATACACAAAATGGCCTCCCAGTGTATTTCCTGGAAGCTGCCGGACCCCATATCCGTCAATCATGTCCTTCTGGTCTCTGATTGGCATGCCGGGCCTTGTTTTTTTACAGCTATTGGCTGATTTTAGGGGAGAAGATGACAGGTGTCCGTAAATCAATGCGCACTTCCTCCTTTCTCTTGCTCTCTCCCTCTCCATCTCCTGATATGTGTTTAATTAGCACAGAACCACCATCATCACAGAGCAGGGCCCTGCACTAGCTCCCAGACTCTGACACAGAAGTCAAACAGCTGGGGGACATGTGGCCATACTTCGGTAGAAGTCTCAGTTAAATCTCTGATCCAGGGCAAGGTTTCCTTTTCTAGTCTTGATAATTAGGACCAGGACATCTGGATAAATCAGATCACAGACCAGTTTATAGAGGAGTACCACCACCACCACTATAACTGGATTCCTATATCCATTGGTGGTAATACTCTAGGTATAAGGTGCATTTGGAAAGTTTTCAGAGCCCTACATTTTTTTCACAATGTGTTACGTTACAGCCTCATTCTAAAATAGATTTAAAAAAAAATGTTTTACTCATCAATCTACACACAATACCCCATAACCTGAAAACAGGTTTTTATTAAAAATAAAAAACAAAAATACCTTCATATAGCTATTCAGACCCTTTGCTATGAGACTCGAAATTGAGCTCAGGTGCATCCTGTTTCTATTGATCATCCTTGAGATGTTTCTGCAACTTGATTGGAGTCCACCTGTGGTAAATTCAATTGATTAGACATGATTTGGAAAGGCACACACCTGTCTACATAAGGTCCCACAGTTGACAGTGCATATCAGAGCAAAAGCCAAGCCATGAGGTTGAAGGAATTGTCCTTAGAGCTCCAAGACAGGATTGTGTCGAGGTACAGATCTGGGGAAGGGTACCAACACATTTTTGCAGCATTGAAGGTCCCCAACAACACAGTGACCTCCATCATTCTTAAATGGAAGAAGTTTGGACTCTTCGTAGATCTGGCCGTCCGGCCAAACTGAGCAATTGGGGGAGAAGGGCCTTGGTCAGGGAGGTGACCAAGAACCCAATGGTCACTCTGACAGAGCTCCGGAGTTCCTCTGTGGAGATGGGAGAACCTTCCAGAAGGACAACCATCTCTGCAGCACTCCACCAATCAGGCATTTATGGTAGTGGCCAGACAGAAGCCACTCCTCAATAAAAGGCACATGTCAGCCTGCTTTGAGTTTGCCAAAGGGCACCTAAAGGACAGACCATGGGAAACAAGATTCTCTGGTCTGATGAAACCAAGATTGAACTCTTTGGCCTGAATGCCAAGCATCACGTCTGAAGGAAACCTGGCACCATCCCTACGGTGAAGCATGGTGGTGGCAGCACCATGCTGTGGGGATGTTTTTCAACGGCAGAGACTGGGAGACTAGTCAGGATCGAGGGAAAGATGAATGGATCAAAGTACAGAGAGATCCCATATGAAAACCTGCTCCAGAGTGCTCAGAACCTCAGACTGGGGCGAAGGTTCACCTTCCATCAGGACAACGACCCCAAGCACACAGCCAAGACAACGCAGGAGTGGCTTCTGGACAAGTCTCTGAATGTCCTTGAGTTTCCCAGCCAGAGCCCAGACTTGAGCCTGATTGAACATCTCTTGAGAGACGCTCCCCATCCAACCTGACAAAGCTTGAGATCATCTGCAGAGAAGAATAGGATTAACCAAGCTTGCCAAGCTTGTAGCTTTATACTCGAGGCTGTAATCACTGCCAAAAGTGCTTCAGCAATGTACTGAGTAAAGGGTCTGAATACCTATGTAAATATGACATTTCAGTGTTTTATTTTTACAAAATTTGCAAAGATTTCTGAAAACCTGTTTTTGCTTTGTAATTATGGGGTATTATGTGTAGATTGATGAGGAGAAAAAAAATGATTTAATCCATTTTAGAATAAGGCTGTAACGTAACAAAATGTGGGAAAGGTCTAGAGGTCTGAATACTTTCTGAATGCATTGTATAAAGAATACTACTGAAATCAGAGATGATTGTAAGATGACAAACTGTGCATATGTTCAATCTAACAAAATAAAACTCACATATTACTGTTTGATGGCATCAAGGCAGGCTTCAAATCAAGTGAATACCTTCTAATACAGGGGAAGCTGCTGTCAGAACTAAACTCCAAAGAGATGCGTTTGGGCAGAATCAATCAAGTATAATTAGGAGGTGCAAGGCTGGAGAACAGTGGTTGTTTCACATAGTGAACCGACAACAATATCCATAAAACTTCATTATGGAGAATGTAGGAGGCAGGCTGCGTTGTGGCCACCAGACAAACAAACAAAGGAATCATCATTCACCAGGAACCTCATAGTGGAGACGTCACACAAACTGTTATCCTATCACGGTGGCCCCCGAGAGGACCTAATGTGCCTAAGGGACAGTTGGGGAACAGACACCAGTTATAAACATTATGGTGCAATTCCTCCGACGGTTGATACCTCAATGATTAGTTTAATTTTTCCCTCATATCTCACCTGCCCCTATCAGATGAACAGGGGTTGGTTGATGGCTGTTTAGTGTACAGAGCCTGTCCTTTTCTCTGAGGCTGCTTTCAGGACCTAGGAGAGCTCTTCAGAGGAATGACACACAACAGTAGACCCACAATAGCAACTCAATCAGGGAGTACTGCAGTAGACAGACTATCACAGTGATCTCTGGCCCGAGTTGTCACGTGGGGGATTCAAGACCCTGCAACAAAACTCCAAAGACTTTAAAGGTACTGTAAGTTCAGATCAGCATGAATGTGCAAGTGAGCTCTAGCTTTTGTCTATTATAGTCACTTAGATAATATTGCTCTAGATATGTGCCTCATCGTCAAATAAGTTATTAATTGAAAGTTATGTGAATATCTTTTTCTCAGATCTCAGATTTCTCCAATTTCTACTGATGCAGCTGTTCTAGGTCAAAGAAGTGCTTACTGCATAGTAGGTTGCACTGTTCTCTGGAGAACCCTGTTTAAGAACCCACCTTTACTAGAGTGCTGGTGCTTGCAGCATTTAGCACATCAGACTAGAATACTTACCTAGGATAGTCTCTTTTGCAGCATAGGATTCCTCTCATTTACTGATGAGGCTAAAAAAAGTAATCTCTACTAATCTTCAATCCAATAGACTATTGCAGGACGGAATGATATGAAATAATATGAAGAATGCAAAATGCAAGGGATTATCTGTATCCCAACAAAAGAAGAACAGCATGGGCTGGAGTATGGGCCCTAGCTATCTTTTTCTAATGCTAATTGTAGTTTGTGAGAGTGGAGAGATACTGTAGTGTAAAAATATATCCCTTTACTGATTGACTGACACGCATAGATGAGGGGCTACATGCTGGCTAGTGCTGCTGGGAAGTATAGTCTAATTTGGTGATTTATTGAGTATCAGCATTGTTTTATGTTATCCCATTGAGAGATGTATCACTGTATTTTCACTTATTTTATCGTCTCATTTATGTCTGCCTATTATTGTTGATGAAGGGTGGGCCTAGTTCAAAAGTTGATGAAGGGTGGGCCTAGTTTTACAGTTGATGAAGGGTGGGCCTAGTTCTACAGTTGATGAAGGGTGGGTCTAGTTCAACAGTTGATGAAGTGTGGGCCTAGTTCTACAGTTGATGAAGGGTGGACCTAGTTTTACAGTTGATGAAGGGTGGGCCTAGTTTTACAGTTGATGAAGGGTGGGCCTAGTTCTACAGTTGATGAAGGGTGGGTCTAGTTCAACAGTTGATGAAGTGTGGGCCTAGTTTACAGTTGATAAAGGGTGGGCCTAGTTCTACAGTTGATGAAGGGTGGGTCTAGTTTTACAGTTGATGAAGGGTGGGCCTAGTTCTACAGTTGATGAAGGGTGGGCCTAGTTTTACAGTTGATGAAGGGTGGGCCTAGTTCTACAGTTGATGAAGGGTGGGCCTAGTTTTACAGTTGATGAAGGGTGGGCCTAGTTCTACAGTTGATGAAGGGTGGGCCTAGTTTTACAGTTGATGAAGGGTGGGCCTAGTTCTACAGTTGATGAAGGGTGGGCCTAGTTCAACAGTTGATGAAGGGTGGGCCTAGTTTTACAGTTGATGAAGGGTGGGCCTAGTTCTACAGTTGATGAAGGGTGGGTCTAGTTTACAGTTGATGAAGTGTGGGCCTAGTTTACAGTTGATAAAGGGTGGGCCTAGTTTACAGTTGATGAAGGGTGGGTCTAGTTTACAGTTGATGAAGTGTGGGCCTAGTTTTACAGTTGATGAAGGGTGGGCCTAGTTCTACAGTTGATGAAGGGTGGGCCTAGTTTTACAGTTGATGAAGGGTGGGCCTAGTTTACAGTTGATGAAGGGTGGGCCTAGTTTACAGTTGATGAAGGGTGGACCTAGTTTTACAGTTGATGAAGGGTGGACCTAGTTTTACAGTTGATGAAGGGTGGACCTAGTTTACAGTTGATGAAGGGTGGGCCTAGTTTTACAGTTGATGAAGGGTGGACCTAGTTTTACAGTTGATAAAGGGTGGGCCTAGTTCTACAGTTGATGAAGGGTGGGCCTAGTTTTACAGTTGATGAAGGGTGGGCCTAGTTTACAGTTGATGAAGGGTGGACCTAGTTTTACAGTTGATGAAGGGTGGACCTAGTTCTACAGTTGATGAAGGGTGGACCTAGTTTTACAGTTGATGAAGGGTGGACCTAGTTTACAGTTGATGAAGGGTGGACCTAGTTTTACAGTTGATGAAGGGTGGGCCTAGTTTTACAGTTGATGAAGGGTGGACCTAGTTTTACAGTTGATGAAGGGTGGGCCTAGTTTTACAGTTGATGAAGGGTGGACCTAGTTTTACAGTTGATGAAGGGTGGGCCTAGTTCTACAGTTGATGAAGGGTGGGCCTCGTTCTACAGTTGGCTATGCCTTGTGTACAATATTGTTTTTAGGATAGCTGATAGAAGCAGTTGTATCATTTTTTGTTGATTGTGAAATAATTCTGGTGAGATTAGCAAAAAAAGGATGGGGGGATAGAAACTAGGGATTGAGGTGAGGGCAAGAGTGTGAGGAAAGAGAGCGAGAGGAGCTGCATGAGCTGCCCTGACTGACACTGCTCAAAGAGATGAACTCTATTCTGCGAGTCTACACTGCAGCTCACCAACATGCCCTCTCATTGGCTCCTGCTCCTGCTTTAGTCTGGGCGCCCACCATCGGCCAAGAATGAACCGTTTCATCACTACAATGACTGTACTCTGGAGGTGTACAAGTCGACAAAAACAACCAATCTCAGCCACTAAGGCTGTTGCCTGGGAGATGCAATTGCTTTTCCTAGTTATCTTATTCATCATAGCGTGACCGCAATTGCTGCACACAATGGATCAGGATTAGATGACATTTTATAGTCTGTTGTAAATTTAAAACTGAGGATTGCAATTATTAGACCATACCTAATACAGTGTCATTAATGGCACGAGGTCCACAGACCAGGTCATTCTAATGTGTTTCACCCAGTTGGCTCAGTATGTTGGAGCATTAAAGATCAAGTCCCACCAGTACCATGTGCTCTGAATATGTGTTTACACTAGGTCAGTTTCCATACATGTTATGTTGTTATGAAGTTGCTATGTCAATCAATGAGAGGGAAACCAATGGAGTGGAAATGGTCTGACGGTTATTGGAATAAAGTGCACCATTGCTCTTTTGCTATTCCTCTCAAAGCCTCTGGCTAAGAAGCTGAAAGTCAGAGAATAACATTGTCCTCTCAGGGTTTCCGCTAAGCAAGACATCATATGTTCACATGTGCATGCATGCTTTGGAATGTGTGTGTGTGTGTGTGTACAGTCAATGTGTGTAAGTCAATGATGCTCTGCTGCAGCTGCATGGCACGTTGCCAGTGCTGGACAGGTTTGTTGACCGTGTGTGTGTTTGTGTGTACGAGTGTGTGAGAATTGAGAGTGTATGGCAGAGAGTGATTGCACTGTAAGGTGTGCCCAAACAAGGCTGGGTAGACAAGGTGAAGTGCTGTAGCTATGTGACATTCTGCTATCTCAATTTCTTTGGCTCTCACTCTGTTACTCCCTCTGTGTCTCTCCTTGTTTATTTCTCTCTCTTTGTTTCACTGTCTTGTCATGTGCCTCTGTCTGTTTCGCTCTCCATCTGCATCTCTCCCTCCCTCTCTCCGTCTCCTGCCTGTCTCTCATTTCTCTCTCTCTACCCCCTCCTTCTATCTCCCTTATCTGTCTCTCATTTATCTCTCTCTACCCCCTCCTTCTATCTCCTCTACCTGTCTCTCATTTCTCTCTCTCTAACCCCTCCCTCGATCTCCCCTGCTTGTCTCTCATTTCTCTCTCTCTACCCCCTCCCTCTATCTCCCCTGCTTGTCTCTCATTTCCCTCCCTCTACCCCTTCCCTCTATCTCCCCTGCTTGTCTCTCATTTCTCTCTCTCTACCCCCTCCCTCTATCTCCCCTGCTTGTCTCTAATTTCTCTCTCTCTACCCTCTCCCTCTATCTCCTCTGCTTGTCTCTCATTTCTCTCTCACTACCCCCTCCCTCTATCTCCTCTGCTTGTCTCTCATTTCTCTCTCACTACCCCCTCCCTCTATCTCCTCTGCTTGTCTCTCATTTTCTCTCTCTCTACCCCCTCCCTCTATCTCCTCTGCTTGTCTCTCATTTCTCTCTCACTACCCCCTCCCTCTATCTCCTCTGCTTGTCTCTCATTTCTCTCTCACTACCCCCTCCCTCTATCTCCTCTGCTTGTCTCTCATTCACTACCCCCTCCCTCTATCTCCTCTGCTTGTCTCTCATTTCTCTCTCTCTACCCCCTCCCTCTATCTCCTCTGCTTGTCTCTCATTTCTCTCTCACTACCCCCTCCCTCTATCTCCTCTGCTTGTCTCTCTCACTCTCTTTCCTCTCCTTAGCCTGTGTTGTTGCTCAGTCTGGAGAGCTTGTGTCCTCCTGGTTTGTTGCCACGTGAGTGGGCGTATGTGACAGGCACTCTCTCAGCAGGGGAAAGGGAGGAGGGGGTGGGAAGGGGCAGGGGGGAGGGGATGGGTCTCCCAGTTGGATGGGTGGACTGTCCATCATCACTGCTGCCCACAGGTGACTGGGGAGAGTAGAGGAGTGGAGAGGAGAGGAGAGGAGAGGAGAGGAGAGGAGAGGAGGAGGAGAGGAGAGGAGAGGAGAGGAGAGGAGAGGAGAGGAGAGGAGAGGAGAGGAGAGGAGAGGAGAGGAGAGATGCAGGCTGGGGTTGGGTGGGGGATGGGACGATGGAATGAGTCGTGCGCGTTGTTCACTCGCTCCTTGACTGGGTTTTCCCCTGCAGTCACATGACAGGCTCTTCATGTGGTGAATTATTTTCAGCATTGCGACATGATGTTGTGTGCATGGGTACTATATGTACATGCATCCATCCGTCCTTGCTCACTTGTGCAAGTATTTAGCATGTACAGTATGATGTGCGTGGTGGATACCCCAGGCACCATGCCTTGCCTTGCCTTGAGTCATCCCTCCAGCCATTGCAGTGATGAATGGTGTTTGGGATAGAGAGGGAGATGTAGTGGTGTGGTAGCCTGGTTGCCAGTCTGTTTAGCTTTTCTTTGTGCTTTGGCACATGACATGGAGTACAAAGAGTGGAATGTTAGCTAAAGAGACTGGCAACCAGGCTAGTGGTGTGGTATGTGTGACAGGGTCTGGTTGTTTCGTACTGGCTCCGCCTATCTGGCTAGTCCATATGTTGGCGTTTTTGGGGAAGGCGGAGTAGAGAAGGGGGAGAGGAGACCTGCAGTTTGGGCCATCTGTCCCATACAAGGTGTTACTAGAGGAGAGGAAGGTGCAGAGAGAGCCAGGCTCACACCCCAACAGGAGAGAGACAGCAGACAGGAAATTGATTTTACACAGTAGGAAATGGAACTGTTGTTGACTAGACAATGCTGCCAATGCTTTATCTGTTTCTCTCTGTTCAGGTAGCGATATGAAATAGATAATATCCTTAAATGATTGTAATGACATAGGTTAGGTGTGTGTGAACAGTCAGTAGCAGCCTACACACTCACAGTTTACAGGACACCATGAGATTCTATCTGAGTGCATGTCCCTACTAGACCGCTGTTGTTGGTCCAAATGTGTAAGTGGATTAGACTAGTGTGAGGTCAGCTGGTAATGTAGCAGTATACATGGAAACAGCACCACCAGAGGAACTACTGCTGTTACGTAATACAGTGTCCTCTAAACCATCCAGAAGAAAACACAGATACAATGTTCTGAGACACACAGACACACAGACACACAGGCATGTAGACACACACACACACACACACACACACTCAGCCACTTCATGACCACATTGTGTACCATACTATCTGCATGTTCCCAGTTTCACAGATAGCTGGAGGCAGATGAAGAGACACTCATATATCTCTCTTTTTCTCTCTATCACTCACTCTATCTTTCTCTCTCTCTCTTTCTCTCTATCTCATGCAAGCTCTTTCTCTCCTTATTTTTCTGAGCCAGAGCCGCTAATTGAGCTGCTAATTATTTTAAGGAAGATGAAACTGTGCTGATAAACCACGTTGAGAAGAGCTTCAGAGGGAGTCTGCTAATGTGTGAAGAATGTCTTCTGAGAGCCTTTGAACCTTTTAAAGAGCTAACATGGACTTTGTCCTAGAGGACAGAAAACCCAAATGAAGAAATGTGAAATCTCTCCTACCACTCCATGACATGGAGAAGGAATG
The DNA here is from genome assembly GCF_018296145.1 of Oncorhynchus tshawytscha. NCBI lineage: Eukaryota > Metazoa > Chordata > Actinopteri > Salmoniformes > Salmonidae > Oncorhynchus > Oncorhynchus tshawytscha. The sequence continues at coordinate 21,306,955 of NC_056448.1, read as the reverse complement.
GCGAATCAATCATTTTGTGTGTAATATCCGTCCGAAGATGTGTCATTCCTAACATTTTTCACACACTCTTTGTCTATGATATTGGTGAACACCTAGCAGAGTGTAAAGTGCTGTTCTCTGCTTGCTGAAGCACCGCTGTCACATGAAAAGGGTGGGCTCTCAGGCTATTGGCTTTAGCTTGTGTGTGGAAACAGTAAGACCATTCGTTTGCCCTTGTTGAACAAAGCCCTACAATTATAGTGTGAATTCTCCAGTGATTTCTCCCTTAGAGCAGGCAGAGCTGACAAACACCAGGGGCTGACTGGCACGGCACTGGCTACATTCATTCCCATCTGACAATGGAGCTGAGGAAAAGAGTGCTCCTCAGCTGTGCTGGAGCTACAGCAGAGCTCTCTCTCTCTCTCTCGTCTCTCGCTGTGCCTTCTTTTCTTTGCTCTCTCTCTCTTTCTCACCCTCTTAATCATTCTCTCCCTCTCTGTCATCTTCTCCTCGAGCATATGCCTTCTGTTTCTCTCTCATCCTCCACATTACTGTGCTTTCTCTCCATCTCTCCATCTCTCTCTCTCTCTCTCTCTCTACTGGCCCAGTGCCTATCAGGCCCTGCATGCTCAGGCCTCACACAGGTGGGCTACTCTCAGAAAGAGCTTTTTGCATCACATCCCAGACAGAGACTGCCAGCTGGAATAATAAGAGGGTTCTGAAAAGCACCACAGACAGTAAGCCAAGAGTCATTTACTGAAACAGCCACTCTATTTAAGTGGGAGACCTGGCAGTGTGGTGCGCGGGCAACAACCTCTCTCTCTCAATGTGAGCAAGATAAAGGAGCTGATCGAACTATAGGAAAAGGAAAAGGAGGGCCGAACATAGGAAAAGGAGGGCCGAACAGGCCCCCATTAACATCAACAGGGCTGTAGTGGAGCGGGTTGAGTGTTTCAAGTTCCTTGGTGTCCACATCACCAACAAACTATGATGGTCCAAACACACCAAGACAGTTGTAAAGAGGGCACGACAACACCTATTTCCCCTCAGGAGACTGAAAAGATTTGACATGGGTCCTCAGACCCGATGTATATAACCTCCCTATTGTTATGTACATTTCTTGTGTTACTTCTTGATTGATTTGATTTTTTTTCTTTAGTTTATTTAGTAAATATTTTATTAACTCTATTTCTTGAACTGCATTGTTGGTTAAGGGCTTGTAAGAAAGCAGTTCACGGTAAGGAGACCTGCGCATGTGACAAATGCAATTTGATTCGATTTGATTAGTCTTTCCCAGACTGCTGCAATGACAGTCTATTGATTTTCACCTTGAATTTGTCTCGCAGTCCCACTTTCTATGAGCTAATGAATTAGATTGACTAATTCTGGATGATCTGGTGGCTTTACACATCCACACATTTAGGCTCATTTAGCTTCCAGTGTTTGTATCCACACAGATGGAATGTCAAGAGCGGCAGTCTGAAGTGCCTTTGGCCGTCTCTGATCAAAGACCTCTTGGTTGTTTTGAAGGGAATCTTTTGCCAGTCTTTCAGTGTGCTTTAGATTTCAGAGCTGTGTTGTTTCAGAGGTTCGTTACAACAGAGCTCTCAGAGAGTTGTTGACTGTTGGCCTCTATTGACCCATCTCTTCAACATGCAACAGCACAGACAATTGCCCAGAAAGAGGCAGATTTCTGGAGCAAGAAAACAATTTTATAGTAGCCTATACAGTGTATCCTCAGAATATTTTCCCCCAATACCCTTTGCATGTTCTCATTGCTTAGTATCCATCAAGCTTCTTATATTGTAGCCCTGTCTATTATTCCACTCAAGATCCCGCTGAGCAGAGATGGGGGAACATTTGTCATGATTCAGTGTTGTGCCCACACACAGTCACACATGTACATGTACATTTGTCATTGATTGTAACATTATATTTTCATGACTTTGCTAGCCTGTGTCATCCATTATAATCAAAACATGCTTCCTCTTCATGCCCTCATCTGACTCATTGGTCAGGGCCCATATTCATAAAGCGTAGAGGAGAATTGCTGATTTTGAATCAGTTTAGCCTTTTAGATCATAATGAGTAAGATTCCATGGACAGGGGAGGGGCGTGGGGCTGATCCTAGATCAGCGTTCCTACTCTGAGATGCTTTATGAACACAGGCCCAGGCGTTTCCATAACCATGATTGTTTTCTTACGGCTCTCTCCTCCTGTGTGTCATAGGGATTTTCTTCCTCGTGGTTCTGGCATCGTCACCCGCCGTCCCTTGGTCCTGCAGCTGATCAACTGTCCCACAGGTAAACTCTTCTCCATTCCCCTCTCTGTCCCACAGGTAAACTCTTCTCCATTCCCTTCTCTGTCCCACAGGTAAACTCTTCTCCGTTCCCCTCTCTGTCCCACAGGTAAACTCTTCTCCATTCCCATCTCTGTCCCACAGGTAAACTCTTCTCCATTAAACTCTTCTCCGTTCCCCTCTCTGTCCCACAGGTAAACTCTTCTCCATTCCCATCTCTGTCCCACAGGTAAACTCTTCCCCATTCCCCTCTCTGTCCCACAGGTAAACTCTTCCCCGTTCCCCTCTCTGTCCCACAGGTAAACTCTTCCCCGTTCCCCTCTCTGTCCCACAGGTAAAGCCTTCCCCCATCCCCTCTCTGTCCCACAGGTAAACTCTTCCCTGTTCCGCTCTCTGTCCCACAGGTAAACTCTTCCCCGTTCCCCTCTCTGTCCCATAGGTAAAGCCTTCCCCCATCCCTCCCTTCCATCAGAGGTACCTACTGATGCCAGTGGCTTGGTAGGTTTGTTATGGTGACTTCGTTAAGCAGAGAATATCTAATAAGCAAGCTTTCAATAACAAGTTTAAGCACCATGCGAAACAGGACAAATCATTTGTCCTCATTTACATTTAATCCAGTCTTATGTAACCAGTTCAGAATGTGCCTTTTGGAAGAGATGTATTGCATTTACTGTATAGTACAAAATATCAATACCATCTAAGGTTTATTAAGACCAAACTGTCTCAGACCCTGAATGCTCAAATAATGTATAGCCTGCCCAAAGTCATTCATAATAATATACTTTATTTCTAAAGTGCATTTCTCACACCCCCAAAAATGAAAACAATGAATATTCTATTCATATAATAATCATTCATATTCTGTATTACCAAAAGGCCAAAATGAGCTTCTTCTTATTTTCCAGTCAATACAAGGTCTGTGGCTGTCTCACAGTTTTATCAACAGTACCATCTATGTTTGTTACATTTTCCTCCAAACAGAGAGTGATGAAAAGTGAAGAAATGACAGAACAGCTCATTTCAATTCAAGTTGCCAAAAATGGTTTCCTGTATTTGTCATTATTCCATCCCAACTGTCTTCTTATATGATCTTGTCATCCTCACTTGTCCTCTCCTTTCCTTTACTCACCTCTGTTCTGCCCCCCTCTCTTTCTGCAGAATATGCTGAGTTCCTTCACTGTAAGGGGAAGAAGTTCACAGACTTCGATGAGGTTCGGGGGGAGATCGAGGCGGAGACGGACCGCATCACAGGGCAGAATAAGGGCATCTCCCCTGTGCCAATCAACCTCAGGGTCTACTCCCCACATGGTGAGGTCACAGAACTACCACACTTGATCATAGGAAAGACTAGAGTAGTATAATTCTATACACAAAATTTTGTGAATCAAGTTTCCCTATTATTCAAAAGTGACAACCAAGTTTGATTGTATTGCCAGGGCCTAAAGTGAGTTTCAATCAGTTACTATTCATGATATTATATAGTCCTTTATTTTTCAGGGTTATCATTATTCATCGGTTTTGATATCATATTTAGAAATCTTTCTCTGCCTCTGTCTCCACCTCTCACCCCTCTACCCTCTCCAAACTCTCATCCTCTCCCCTCCTCCCTCTCCCCTCTGCCCTCTCCATACTCTCTTCACCCCTCTCTCCCCTCTCCCTTCACCCCCTCTCTCCACCCCTCTCTCCCCTCTCCCTTCTCCCTTCACCCTTCACCCCCTCACTCCCCTCTATATTCACCCCTCTCTCCCCTCTCCTTTCACCCCCTCTCTCCCCTCTCTTTTCACCCCCTCTCTCCCCTCTCTTTTCACCCCCTCTCCCCTCTCACCCCCTATCTTCCGATATTCACCTCCCCTCTCCTCTCTCCCCTCTCTCCCCTAGTCCTGAACCTGACTCTGGTGGATTTGCCGGGGATGACCAAGGTCCCAGTAGGGGACCAGCCTGCGGACATTGAGCAGCAGATCAGAGACATGTTGTATCAGTTTGTGACGAAGGACAACTGTCTGCTACTGGCTGTTTCCCCGGCCAACTCTGATCTGGCCAACTCAGATGCCCTGAAGATTGCTAAAGAAGTGGACCCACAAGGTGGGTTGATTGACTAGAGGTTAAAGGCAGAAACTGTAGACCTTCTGGCTCTCATCAGTGCTCTCAGTTTCGTTCACCATCATATTGTGACAGGGCAGCAGTTAGACTTGGATGCAATTGAACCTACCTACAATTGGACTTTGTTAATGTATTGTGTGTGTGTGTGTGTGTGTGTGTGTGTGTGTATGTGTGTGTGTTTGTGTGTGCCCAGGTCAGAGGACCATTGGTGTGATCACCAAGCTGGATCTGATGGACGAGGGGACTGATGCCCGAGAAATTCTGGAGAACAAGCTGCTGCCACTGCGAAGAGGTGAGACTAAACACAAACACACACACACACACACACACACACACACACACACACACACACACACACACACACACACACACACACACACACACACACACACACACACACACACACACACACATTCTCATCCCATCTCAGTGCTTCCCTCTAGTGGTTATCTAGTTAATTATAATAATAGAACGTTGGATATAAAACGTCTTTCAACAAACCCAAGGACACTGTACAGCAAGGATAACAAGGATAACAAGGATAACAAGGATAACAAGGATAAAACAATAGAATACAAATAAATAAAAGCTACTTAGCTCAAGAGAGAGCTGACTAAGGGCTGAGCTAAGGAGGTCAGAGAGGTAGGTCAGAGAGGTATGTGGAGCAGGTCAGAGGTATGAAGGGGCCAGGCCATGGAGGGCCTTGTAGGTGAGGAGTATGATCTTGATAGGTAATGTGGAGTTTGACTGGGAGCCAGGGAAGGTGGTGCAGAGTGATGTGCTCCCAGGGTTTGGTGCATGGGAGAACCCTGGCAGTGGAGTTCTAGACATATTGAAGCCTGTCCCTGGCTTTGCCGGACACCCCAAATAGGACTCCAGTTGTGTTGCTCACTGCAGCAACCAGTGTTACAACCACTCACAGCTCTACAGAGAGAAATGTAGAACGTAGGAGGAGGTAGAGAAACAGAGGGGGGGGGGCGCGATGGAGATGGGGAAGAGAGTGAGAGAGAAAATAAGAATGAAGGAAAGAGAGAGCGAGATGGAGGCGGACAAAAAGAACATCTTGATTTTAGTGACACATCTGGAAAAAATGTCTGTTTGTTTCTTTTCTGTGCAATAAAATATATTTGTGGGAAACTCTCTAATGCAATTAGGGGACAGACATTTTTCTACTGGTGCTTGAACCCAGGCATGTAGTTCTGTCGCTGTCTTCTCTGTTTCTGTCACTCTCTCGTGTCGGAAGACCTCACGTTAAACCACTAGTATATTTACAAGGCTACTGGCGTTCAGTGCAAAAGGTTATAAGGCAAGATATCCTGTTTAACAGAGAACTGCATGAGAAAAAATAACTCAATTGGGATATGTGATCCCTGTTACCCTTGTGGCTACCTTGCCCCCCTCCTCCAATAACCATCACACGATAGGGAAGTGGGAGCTAAAAGTTACCCTCCACACCGCCCTCCGAACTCCCCACCCCTTCAGCCCACTACCCCAGTGTGGTAAAACAAAAAAGACAAACCAACAACAAAAACCCATACACAGAAAAACGATCTATTAACAAACTTCTTCCTTTTCTTTTCTTTCTTTCTCTCCACAAAACAACATTTTGCCAATCTCTGTCCAGTATCAGCTGACCTCTCTCCCTGTCCCAGGTTACATCGGTGTGGTGAACAGGAGTCAGAAGGACATTGATGGGAAGAAGGACATCACAGCGGCCATGGCTGCGGAGAGGAAGTTCTTCCTGACCCACCCTGGATACAGACACCTGGCTGAGCGCATGGGCACCCCCTACCTACAGAAAACACTCAACCAGGTTAGTCCCCTACCTACAGAAAACACTCAACCAGGTCAGTCCCCTACCTACAGAAAACACTCAACCAGGTCAGTCCCCTACCTACAGAAAACACTCAACCAGGTTAGTCCCCTACCTACAGAAAACACTCAACCAGGTTAGTCCCCTAGCTACAGAAAACACTCAACCAGGTTAGTCCCCTACCTACAGAAAACACTCAATCAGGTTAGTCCCCTAGCTACAGAAAACACTCAACCAGGTTAGTCCCCTACCTACAGAAAACACTCAATCAGGTTAGTCCCCTACCTACAGAAAACACTCAACCAGGTTAGTCCCCTACCTACAGAAAACACTCAACCAGGTTAGTCCCCTACCTACAGAAAACACTCAACCAGGTTAGTCCCCTACCTACAGAAAACACTCAACCAGGTTAGTCCCCTACCTACAGAAAACACTCAACCAGGTTAGTCCCCTAGCTACAGAAAACACTCAACCAGGTTAGTCCCCTACCTACAGAAAACACTCAATCAGGTTAGTCCCCTAGCTACAGAAAACACTCAACCAGGTTAGTCCCCTACCTACAGAAAACACTCAATCAGGTTAGTCCCCTAGCTACAGAAAACACTCAATCAGGTTAGTCCCCTAGCTACAGAAAACACTCAACCAGGTTAGTCCCCTACCTACAGAAAACACTCAACCAGGTTAGTCCCCTAGCTACAGAAAACACTCAACCAGGTCAGTCCCCTACCTACAGAAAACACTCAACCAGGTTAGTCCCCTACCTACAGAAAACACTCAACCAGGTTAGTCCCCTACCTACAGAAAACACTCAACCAGGTTAGTCCCCTACCTACAGAAAACACTCAACCAGGTTAGTCCCCTACCTACAGAAAACACTCAACCAGGTTAGTCCCCTACCTACAGAAAACACTCAACCAGGTTAGTCCCCTAGCTACAGAAAACACTCAACCAGGTTAGTCCCCTAGCTACAGAAAACACTCAACCAGGTTAGTCCCCTACCTACAGAAAACGCTCAACCATGTTAGTCCCCTACCTACAGAAAACACTCAACCAGGTTAGTCCCCTACCTACAGAAAACACTCAACCAGGTTAGTCTTTATTTCATACAGAAAACACTCAACCAGGTTAGTCCCCTACCTACAGAAAACACTCAACCAGGTTAGTCCCCTACCTACAGAAAACACTCAACCAGGTCAGTCCCCTACCTACAGAAAACACTCAACCAGGTTAGTCCCCTACCTACAGAAAACACTCAACCAGGTTAGTCCCCTACCTACAGAAAACACTCAACCAGGTTAGTCCCCTAGCTACAGAAAACACTCAACCAGGTTAGTCCCCTAGCTACAGAAAACACTCAACCAGGTTAGTCCCCTACCTACAGAAAACACTCAACCAGGGTCCCCTACCTACAGAAAAGGCTCAACCAGGTTAGCCATCCACAGAAAACACTCAACCAGGTTAGTCCCCTACCTACAGAAAAGGTCAACCAGGTTTTTTATTACAGAAAACACTCAACCAGGTTAGTCCCCTACCTACAGAAAACACTCAACCAGGTTAGTCCCCTACCTACAGAAAACACTCAACCAGGCTGCTCAACAAGGCTGCCAGCTGAGCCATCCACAGGATCTATTTGGATGCTTACGAGGTGTTCATTTTTTATTATTTAAAAAAACATTTATTTCACCTTTATTTAACCAGGTAGGCCAGTTGAGAACAAGTTCTCATTCACAACTGTGACCTGGCCAAGATAAAGCAAAGCAGTGCGACAAAAACAACAACACAGTTACACATAAACAAACGTACAGTCAATAACACAAAAGTAAAGAAAAATCGAAAAATCTATGTACAGTGTGTGCAAATATAGAAGAGTAGGGAGGTAGGCAATAAATAGGCCCTTGAGGCGAAAATAATGACAATTTAGTGCAATGTGCAAGTAATGTGCAAGTAGAGATACTGGGGTGCAAAAGGGCAAGTAATAATATGGGGATGAGGTAGTCGGGTGTGCTATTTACAGATTGGCTGTGTACAGGTACAGTGATCAGTAAGCTGCTCTGACAGCTGATGCTTAAAGTTAGAGAGGGAGATATAAGACTCCAGCTTCAGAGATTTTTGCAACTCTTTCCAGTCATTGGCAGCAGAGAACTGGAAGGAAAGGTCGGACGAAGGAAGAATGACCAGTGAGATATACCTGCTGGAGCGCGTGCTACGGGTGGGTGTTGCTATGGTGACCAGTGAGCTGAGACAAGGCAGGGCTTTACCTAGCCAAGACTTATAGATGACCTAGAGCCAGTGGGTTTGGCGACGGATGTGTCGTGAGGGCCAGCCGACGAGAGCATACAGGTCGCAGTGGTGGGTAGTATATGGGGCTTTGGTGACAAAACGAATGGCACTGTGATAGACTACATCCAGTTTGCTGAGTAGAGTGTTGAAGCTATTTTGTAAATGACATCGCCGAAGTCGAGGATCGGTAGGATGATCAGTTTTATGAGGGAATGTTTGGCAGCGTGAGTGAAGGAGGCTTTGTTGTGAAATAGGAAGCCAATTCTAGACTTCTAATAACATCCACTGAAGAGTAGGTGAATGGTAGTAGTATAGTCTAGGATCTGACCACGGTCATCTCTCCAGTCCCATGTTAAAACCCACCCTGACCTTTCACCCTGCAGCAACTGACCAATCACATCCGGGACACTCTGCCGGGGCTGCGGGCCAAGCTGCAGAGCCAGTTGCTGTCTATAGAGAAGGAAGTGGAGGAGTACAAGAACTTCAGACCTGACGACCCCTCCCGCAAGACCAAGGCCCTGTTGCAGTGAGTAGGATACACACTTACATACACACACACACATGCATGCACGCACACACACACACACACACACACACACGCTCACACGCATACACACACACACACACACACACACACACACACACACACACACACACACACACACACACACACACACACACACACACACACACACACACACACAGGCACACACAGGCACACACAGGCACACACACACACTTCATTAACTCCCTTTTCCCTGTATCTCACCCAGGATGGTGCAGCAGTTCTCAGTGGACTTTGAGAAGCGTATCGAGGGCTCTGGGGACCAGATCGACACAGCAGAGTTGTCAGGAGGAGCCCGGATCAACCGCATCTTCCACGAGCGCTTCCCCTTTGAGCTGGTCAAGGTGTGTGTACCGTACTGTATGTGTGCGTGTCCCCCTCTTTCCTAACTCTTAGTGTCCATGCAACCCCAGAATGAGACAGACAGTGCCGTGATTTGCCTCCTGCCTCCCTTAGGACCCCAACCCAGAGACTATATGAGGAAAACATTCCTTCCTCCCTCCCTCCCCAAACCCCCTCCTTCTATCCCTCCCTCCCAGAGCCACTCAATGAATACAAGCGACCTTAGGTTCCTGTTTCTGCTGTGTGTTGGAGGTGTGTGTTGGAGGTGTGTGTTTCTGCTGTGTGTTGGAGGTGTGTGTTGGAGGTGTGTGTTCACTATTTAACGGTGTGTTTTCCTTTCTGTGTACAGATGGAGTTTAACGAGAAGGAGCTTCGCAAGGAGATCAGCTACGCAATCAAGAACATCCACGGCATCAGGCACGTCCCTCATCCCTATCCCTCTCTCCCTCTCTCCCTACCCCTGTCCTCACCCGCCTGGGTCACCCCTCTGGGCCAGACCAACTCTAATCATCCTCACCCATCTAATCATGAAGACCTCTAGAAAAACCGATTGCAGTCCAGCGCCACTCATGCTGTTGCATACTGAGGACATCCGAAACAGAGGTGGAGGGATTTGTGATTAGATCTGTGACCGCTGGTTGGGTGGCATCTTTCTCTCACTCTTTGCCCTGTCCGTCTGTATGTATCTTGTATGTATGTCTGTCTGTCTGTGTGGTGAAGCCTCATATGCCCGTCATGTGTAAACTAGCTCACTCCATCCCCGTCCTACGAAGAATTCCTGTCTTTTACCTATGTCCAAGAGTGATATAAATCAGAATCAGACAGTGATGTCATCACTCTTCAGGATGTGAACCTGTTGAAAGTCCCCTCTTTGTTTCTTCCTCAATCTTAACCTAACTCCCATGAGTGAAGGAAGGATAGAAGACGGTTTGAACTGCGTACCAAAACACATATTCCTCCTGACTACCAATAGACCATACATACCTTAACTATGAATAATTATTATTTCTCTGGTGTAGTTGGTGTAAGATGGTGTAAAGAGAAGCCCAATTGTTTTTCTCTGAACTCAATGAACAAAAAATCTAATCAAAACCGATTTTATTTTTCACATGCTTCGTAAACAACTGGTGTAGACTAACAGTGAAATAATTACTTATGGTCCCTTTTCAACAATGCAGGATGCAAAAAACGATTTCTAAATATTATTTACAGTTGAAGTGGGAAGTTTACATACACCTTAGGCAAATACATTTAAACTCAGTTTTTCATAATTCCTACATTTAATCCTAGTAGTGGTGTTCCCTGCCTTAGGTCAGTTAGGAACACCACTTTATTTTAGAATGTGAAATGTCAGAATAATAGTAGAGAGACTGATTTATTTCAGCTTTTATTTCTTTCATCACATTCCCAGTGGGTCAGAAGTTTACATACACTCAATTAGTATTTGGTAGCATTGCCTTTTAATTTTTTTAAACTTGGGTCAAACGTTTTGGGTAGCCTTCTACAAGCTTCCCACAATAAGTTGGGTGAATTTTGGCCCATTCCTCCTGACAGAGCTGGTGTAACTGAGTCAGGTTTGTAGGCCTCCTTGCTCGCAAGCGCTTTTTCAGTTCTACCCACAAAATTTCTATAGGATTGAGGTAAGGACTTTGTGATGGCCACTCCAATACCTTGACTTTGTCATCCTTAGGCCATTTTTCCACAACTTTGGAAGTATGCTTGGGGGTCATTGTCCATTTGAAATACCCATTTGCGACCAAGCTTTTACTTCTTGACTGATGTACTGAGATGTTGCTTCAATATATCCACATCATTTTCTTTCCTCATGATGCCATCTATTTTGTGAAGTGCACCAGTCCCTCCTGCAGCAAAGCACCCCCACAACATGATGCTGCCACCCCCGTGCTTCACGGTTGGGATGGTGTTCTTCGGCTTGCAAGACTCCCTCGTTGTCCTCCAAACATAACGATGGTCATTATGGCCAAACAGTTCTATTTTTGTTTCATCAGACCAGAGGACATTTCTCCAAAAAGTACGATCTTTGTCCCCATGTGCAGTTGCAAACCATAGTCTGGCTTTTTTATTGCGGTTTTGGAGCAGTGGTTTCTTCCTGGCTGAGCGGCCTTTCAGGTTATGTCGATATAGGAATTGTTTTACTATGGATAGAGATACTTTTGTACCGATTTTCTCCAGCATCTTCACAAGGTCCTTGCTGTTGTTCTGGGATTGATTTGCACTTTTCGCACCAAAGTACGTTCATCTCTCGGAGACAGAACGTGTCTCCTTCCTGAGCGGTATGATGGCTGCGTGGTCCCATGGTGTTTATACTTGCATACTATTGTTTGTACAGATGAACGTGGTACCTTCAGGCATTTGGAAATTGCTCCCAAGGATGAACCAGACTTGTGGAGGTCTACATTTTTTTCTGAGGTCTTGGCTGATTTATTTTGATTTTCCCATGATGTCAAGCAAAGAGGTACTGAGTTTGAAGGTAGGCCTTGAAATAAATCCACAGGTACACCTCCAATTGACTCAAATAATGTCAAATAGCCTATCAGAAGCTTCCAAAGCCATGACATAATTTTCTGGAATTTTCCAAGCTGTTTAAAGGCACAGTCAACTTAGTGTATGTAAACTTCTGACCCACTGGAATTGTGATCCAGTGAATTATAAGTGAAATAATCGGTCTGTAAACAATTGTTGGAAAAAGTACTTGTGTCATGCAAAAAGTAGATGTCCTAACCGACTTGCCAAAACTATAGTTTGTTAACAAGACATTTGTGGAGTGGTTGAAAAACAAGTTTTAATGACTCCAACCTAAGTGTATCTAAACGTTCGACTTCAACTGTACATATATTTTAAAATAAAAACCTTTGAATGAGATGGTGTGTCCAAAGTTTTGACTGGTACTGTGTATGTATATATATATATATATATATATATATATATATATATACATATATATATATATATATATATAAAAGATTTGACTTCCTTTCCTTGTTACCTTTCATTTGGGGCCAATGATCTGAAAGAAGCAGTTATTAAATGGAAAATGGCTGCAAACACATGCTTACTATGAGGGTGCCCTCTACCCTATAGGTCAGTGGTTCTGAAGGAGGGAAGGAGACCATTTAAGAGAATTGGGACACATTTTGTTGTAGTAGTGTAGGGACTCCAATAGGCATGGTGTCATCCGAGGATTGGATGACTCATGTACTGTAGCATGTGGGCAAAACTCTTCACATACTATTTAGCAATAATCATATAAGTTGTGTTCTAAGAGCTCAGTTTTTATCTGCACATTTGAGCTAGCAGAATATTTTCCTGAAACCATAATGTGATGATTTAGTTCAGTTGTTAAGTCATGTTTTCTGCTTTCTGTTGTCATTCTCTTTCTTTGTCTTACTGTGCATGTTTCTTCTTTATGTTGTGGGAGGGGGTCTGTTCAATTAACACTGTTCTCTCCTCCCTCCCCTTTTCTCCTTTTTTCAAAATGTCTCTCTTTTTTTGGGCCTGTTACTGGGCAGAACTGGCCTCTTCACTCCGGACATGGCTTTTGAGACCATTGTGAAAAGGCAGATCGGCAAGATCAAAGAGCCCTGCCAGAAATGTGTGGACATGGTCATTTCTGAGCTAGTCAATACCGTTAGGCAGTGTACTCAGAAGGTAAACACACACGGTGGAGAGCAACACTATGGTTTCACCTCTCCCTCCAACCAAAACCTGCAGCTATGTCATCCCTGTTACCGTATCACCGTTCCGTTCTCCAGACCCTGTTGTCCCGGGTTGGGACAGTAGGGGGCATACTGGGGTAGCGGGGGTATTGTGAGGGACTGCCTGCCTACCGCTTTGGATGGTGTGGCTGGGTACAGTGACCATGGCCATGTTAAAGAACTATGCTTGGTTTAGAATGGGTCTTGATGCTGCCGGGTTGCTGCTACGTGGCTGTATGTCAAGGGTTTAGACACAGGAGTAAGGATTAAAACATTTCAACAAATATTTTTGTTATGAATATGATCAAATGAACATTAATAATTTAATGAATGGTCAAATTAACACTTAAGATGTTACAGTTCTGTTAAGTCACAGGTGACTGAGTTAATTTTAGCAGCGGTGACATCATTTTTGATGCCCTGACTGCGTCATCAAAGTGTCACTCAGCTGTTGTCCCAGTCAGCCATGTTGGGTGACCTCAGCATCCAGACCTCCTGCTTGTGAGACCGGGTGCTGTGCACCTGCAGCAGACAGGACCCATGACAACGTGAAAGTTTGGCGGCTCATCCAAGGGCCAAGTTCAGCTAAGAGTGCCCTTGAGGACCGCACTCAGCGGAAGAGGCCCCAGTGGTCTTAATACCACTGTGACAAGGCCCAGTTTGGAACGCAGTCTGACCACAGTGGTTCTGGGACAGTGGAATAACAAACGCTGTGGCCCTGCTCTGAGTGGTCAGCTGGGGGATCGGGGGGTGTAAAGAGGGTTGAGAGGGCGTCAAGGTAGAGGGGAGGAGCAAGGTGCTTTGTCTGATATGGTGGGTGCACAGCTGCGGTCTCAAATGGCTCATGGCTCAGAGCTGTTGACCAGTGGGGTGGTGCAGGCTGTGATCTCTCTCTCTCTCTCTCTCTCTCTCTCTCTCTCTCTCTCTCTCTCTCTCTCTCTGGATGGAGGGACAGACCTCAGCGCTAGCCTGTTTCAAACAGCTTCAAGGGAAACCAAATGTCTCACTTGCCTTTTTTTTACCCCGAGGACGGTATCCCCACTTCCCCCTGACTTGTCCCTATCCCTTCTATTTCATCTGCCTTTCAGTCTGTCATCCCTCTTTTTCCCCACCTTATCTGTTTCTCTCCTTCTCTGTGTGGCCCTCTTGTATTACTCTTTATTGGCATGGGAAACACATGTTAACATTGCCAAAGCAAGGGAAGTAGATCATAAACAAAAGTGAAATAAGCAATACAAAATAACAGTAAGAATAACACTCACAAACGTTCCAAAAGAATAAAAACATTTGAAAATGTCGTATTATGAGCAAATAAATAAACATAAATATGGGTTGTATTTACAATGGTGTTTGTTCTTCACTGGTTGGTCTTTCCTTGTGGCAATAGGTCACAAATCAAGCTGCTGTGAGGGCACACTGTGGTATTTCACCCAGTAGATATGGGAGTTTGGGTGAAATACAGTGTGGCATTTCTCTCTTCTGCTTTGACCTGCTCTCTCTCCCTGTGGTCCCCTCATCTTTTACTCCATTCCTCCATCTCGGTTTCTGTTTCTCTTTGTCTCTTTATCTTGGTTTCTCCCCCTTCTGTTTCTCTATTACTTTACTTCTCTCTCCTCTCTCCTGTCACCACCTCCTCTCTACAGGACGGGCCTGTTCACTCCTGACCTGGCCTTTGAGGCCATAGTGAAAAAGCAGATCCAAAAGCTGAAGGAACCCTCACTGAAGTGTATAGATATGGTAGTGAGCGAACTCACCTCAACCATACAAAAGTGTAGTGACAAGGTAACCAATGAACCGAGCCACGTTCGGAGTCTGGCGTGCGTCATTCTTAGAGGTAGGGATAGACCGATGGCTGGACTACAAAAAAAAGGAAGCAAAATATGTGATCTGTTTTAGATCAGCATAGTGGTTAGGGTTGTACATACAGTGCTTTCAGAAAATATTCATACCCTTGATTTATTCCACATTTAGTTCTGTTACAGCCTGAATTCAAAATGAATTACCTAGATTTTGGTTCTCACGCACACACAATACCCCATAATGAGAAAGTGAAAACATGATTTTCGAAATTTGTGCAAATGATTTGAAAATCAGGTGTAGAAATATCACACCCCTCAGTCAATACTTTGTAGAAGCACCTTAAACAGCGATTACAGCTGTGAGTCTTTCTGGGTAAGTCTCTAAGAGCTTTCCACACATGGTTTGTGCAACATTTTATCATTATTCTTTTCACAATTCTTCAAGCTCTGTCAAATTGGTTGTTAATCATTACTTGACAACCATTTTCAGGCCATAGATTTTCAAGCAGATTTAAGTCAAAAATGTAACTCGGCCACTCAAGAACCTTCAATGTCTTCTTGGTAAGCAACTCCAGTGTAGATTTGGCCTTGTGTGTTAGGTTATTGTCCTGCTGGAAGGCGAATTCATCTCCCAGTGTCTGGTGGAAAGCAGACTGAACCAGGTTTTCCTCTAGGATTTTGCCAGTGCTTAGCTCAATTCTATTCATTTTTTATCCTGAAAAACTCCCCAGTCCTTAATGATTCAAAGCGTACCCATAACATGATGCAGCCACCAATTTATTCTTGAAAATATGGAGAGTGGTACTCAGTAATGTGTGGTATTGAATTTGCCCCAAACATAACACTTTGTATTCAGGACAAAAAGTTTATTGCTTTGCCACCTTTTTTGCAGTATTACTTCAGTGCCTTGTTGCAAACAGGATGCAGGTTTTGTAATATTTTTATTCTGTATAGGCTTACTTCTTTCCACTTTGTCAATTAGGTTAGTATTGTGGAGTAATTACAATGTTGTCGATCCATCTTCAGTTTTCTCCTATCACAACCATTAAACTCCGCAACTCTTTTAAAGTCACCATTGGCCTCATGGTGAAATCCCTGAGTGGTTTCCTTCCTCTCCGGCAACTGAGTTAGGAAGGACGCCTATATCTTTGTAGTGACTGGGCCATACACCATCCAAAGTGTAATTTATAACTTCACCATGCTCATATAGATATTCAATGTCTGCTTTAAAAAAAAATCCATCTACCAATAGGTTCCATTCTTTGTGGTTGAATCTGTGTTTGAAGTTCACTGCTCAA